>NC_083598.1:15755438-16065218 GCF_020882245.1 Rhopalosiphum padi | reverse complement strand
ATGTATATATAATATGATAGTACCTATATAATACTTAATATCGAACACCTGTTATATTTACCTATGTGTATGTCATTTTATTAATAAAGTTTTTTTTATAAATTGGTAACCAATAGATTGACTACATGAAATTCAAACGATTTCTGGTCAATCGACAACAAATCGTTAAGTTAACTTTCAATAAGTTATGATTATGATTTATGTTTATCTACTAGATAACCATGATTACTATAAATTACAGTACTATAATAGACACACCTAGTTACCGCTACTACCGGCTACTACATATTATTATAATAATTTATTTATAGTTTAATACCGACAATACCATCAATACCAAACATAAGATCAACAAATTATATAGGAATAAATGATTTATAATATTAAATAGAACTTATATAAGAATAATTTTTTTTACTACGTGAAAACATGAAAAATACACGTGTTAAACTGTTCAATTCTTTGTCTACCCAAAATTGAATGAACACGTGGGTACTAAGAGTAGTTCCCGACCCGCCAAATGCAAACAGATCTGTGTAACGCATGCGGGTACTATTTGCCTAAATTATATTACCCATATGGTCACGGCCATCACTCGTGGTGTGTAATAATTTAATACACCGTGTGTCCGACAGTAGTCACAGATCGTTGCATTAAAGGAGCCAAGGAGACTATTCCAAGAGCGGATCTTCAGGAAAATTATACGCGTGATTAGTATTTTTTTATTATTATTAGACTTCTGCTGATTGTGAGTGGTACGACAATGACGATAGCGATAACAACGATATTACGCGATTGAAGAGAAGATTCGGTCAATTGAAATCAATAAGAAAACTTTATTTTTAAATTTTACAGAACACAAAATCAAAATTAAAGTATATGTGTTTTCCGACAGACGACAAGTAGGTAGATACCAATCGCAGTCTTTCGAGATCGAAAAATTTTCTTTTGTTTTAATCGACTCATGGTCACCGCCATAATATTATAAACTGGACGATATTTTAAATGGCGGCAAATTGTCAAAAAAACGGCGAAAATCTCGATTTTGAAAAGATGTTTTTGGAAAACCATAACTCGTCTACTAAAGTCTAAAAGTCCGTTACGATTTGCGGTATAGCCAAAATCAACATAACGGTTTTACCTGTAATGACGGCGACGAGCAGAACCAAGGCCAGCAGCGGCGTAGGAGGCCACGACGACAATAAGCGGTTTCGCGTCATAATCGTGTGGTTTTCCACTGGACGAGAATAATGATGAGACGACGGAATTATCACCCGTAAACGTATATCGCACACGTTGATAAGACAATTGAAATATCGGTCGATTTGTCTTGTAATATAATATTAGGCACGTCGGTTTACGAATATGACGACTAATTCGGGTTTGGCGGTAACTCGTCAACAGCGTACCGGTGACATTACGTCGCGGGGTGAAATAAAAACACGGCGTGATGATTAACCCGCGACAGTAGTAGGCGAAGACGGCGTGTGACGGTACGTACGAGAATGTGCGTACGACGACGGCGGACAACGACTGCGGTGACGACGGCACAGCGACGCGCGAAACGATGACGGCGGACAGTGGCAGTTGGTAGACGGAATGCAGGTGCCGCGTGTTCGGCGCCGGTCGGCAATCGTCGGTCGCGACGGCATCGGCGGTGGCTACATGGTGCTCTTGACTCCTGCGAAGCGCGCGCGCAACGAAACACGACGTGCACCGGTTGGACCAGTCGCGGCGGCGGTCGTTACCTGTTCGTTTGTGGTCGGTGTTACCGTATGGTTCTTTGTACGCGACTGCGACGGCGGTTCGACGTGGTTATCGCACGGAGCGAATAACTTCTATTCTGCTGGACCACGGTATAATATCGTCTCTCTTGATACGAAACGGACGAAACTTTGATTTCCTAGTCGAGGGGGATGACATCGGAATCGATAGGAACATCTGACCGTACATATTAATATAATACACGGCGCGATTGAATAAAAAAAACCGATGAAGTTTCCAATACATGTTTATAAGTCCGTAAAAACTAAGCCCCCATCTAGTTGTCCACCCAAATCTTAATAAAAGCTACAACAAAAGAAGAAATGAAATCTTAAGCAACACTAAATTTAGTTAAAGTCGATATACAATATAAGAGGTTAGCAGTGGCGGATTTAAGCCCCTCCCCCCATTGGCATAAGTTAAATACACATTTAAAATTATTATCTATTTGTTTTTGTTAATTACTGAAAAAAATTAAGATTTGCGTTTTGGACTATGCCCCCCCCAAAAAAAAAAAAAAATTAAATCCTGGGTCCGCCACTAGAGGTTAGAGAACTTACTGGTCACATTGATGATAGTAATGTTGGTAAAACTTTAAAACTGTGACGAGTTGCAAATGCGATAAATAATTATTTTCATTGTTAAAGGGAGTAGAATCTGGTTAATAGTAACTAGTAACTATCGAACATCGATCAAAATAAATAAAAATATTCGTTCTTATTTCGCACAAAAACATAAACAGCGTTAAGAAGAAATCATTGTTGCAATATAATTTATTTATATTTATCCAAGTTATCCAACAGTTTTATAGTCTTAGACCAAATAAAACAAACTTCACACATATTGTGCTAAATCAATTAAAAACAAACTGAATCGTTTTCGTAGTTTAATATTATACGTGCAGTACAAATAGAAGTTTATTATAATCAAAAGGACTCTGAAATTTTTAATTTTTTTTTTCTCAACGAACTGTATATATATTTTAATTCACCCCTCTTTTAAAGATAGAACCCGGCATCGCTATTGGATCCGCTTCTGTTCAACAGCACGTTTTTTTTTTTGTTCTCTGATGTTTTTCATCAATGCCGCAAAGCAACATCCGGTAGAAAAAATAATGATACAACCCGAAAAAGTAGAAATCGTCACTTCCCCGTGCACCCGCCAACCACAGCTACGGTTCATTGTCGTCAAAAATTGTCTCGATCATAATATAATACGGAGTATTATTAATACCTATTACCGTGGTCGTCAAACACGAGCACACTCGATTTCCGAAAATCCCGAACTATATGGTTATTTAGAACACGATGTAGACAGTAGTTTAAATTATACTAGGTAATATAATATTAGATATTATATATTATTAGATGTTCGATTCGTTGGTCTATTTTTTCCGCGTATAACAAAATACAAACGACGTTACTTTGAAAAACGTATAAAAAAAATAAACGAACAATAACAATACACTGCAGTACAGTGAACACCATCGAATATGTATAATATATATAGTATATAATATTATATATTATGGGTACCTTTATATACCTTTACGGCTTCACGGATGTTTTCGTAGGAATATGTTATATCGGGAGAAAAGCAAACAAAGTATATTATATACACATAAATAAACTATACTACTACGCGTCTCGATCCATTTGAATACAAGTTTTAAATCATATCTACGTATTTTTCGTACCACCTAGAAGCAAATACTATTTAATACATACATATATTTTTTTATTATAAATATTGAATACTTTTTTGCTCGTGTTCCTTGTAATTTGTTTATTAGAATCATTCAATTACTATATAATTTAAAATGTACCTATACCATTCGAATTCTACATAATATTATTATTTATTTTTCAGCTTATACATAATTTATATTAAAACATAAATTTAACATAATCAAATACAACAATCTGCACATATTCGATCTAATCAGTTTTTATTTAGGTACTTAATTTTTACTGCTGTTATAGCATAAGTATAGTAAATTAGTATTGTAGATAATTAACAATGCATAGGTACAATTAGTACAAACATAATAATATGTACATTTTAAATCAAATACATTCAGTTACTTTCGTCGATATATATAATTTAAATTAACGTGTGTTGAGAATAAAACCACAATATGAATATGAAAAAAATACTAATTATATTATGTAAAACTTGAATTTTTGATGCACTTTTTTTCAGGCACTATTTTCTTTGTACATAATTAAAGATTAATTTACCATTAAAAAGAGTTCATTAAAAATTTGACGAACTCGTATACGAAGTTTTTCATTTAAATTCAACTGAATTTGTATATTAACTAGTTCATTTAAAACATAACATTATTGCAACCATTGCACGGGACAGTGTATACAAATAGAACTTAACATTTTAACAAGATAAAATCCTGGTACATATATTTGCATATATGCTAATAAGAAAAGTGAATTATCAAAAAGCTTAATATTAGCTTTAGACCCCAAATTTTCAAATTGATGTATTCTATTAAAAATAAAAATATGGACATACACTTCAATATTTTAAATTACATTTGACTTACTTCGCTCAGCCGAATAAAGTCAATATATTTTTTTATATGATAATTTAATCTTAAATGCAATGGCATTAGAAACATAACTTTGAGAAAACCACAGTTTACTAAAATTACATAAAAAAAAAGTAATTAGTAGGAAAAATATTAAGTATAATATAGTCTAATAAATTACGCTATGAACATGTGTATTTTAAACGATTTTAAGACATCTCCTATCTTAATAGGAATTCAAAATCAAAACCACAATAAAATTATAAACTACCAATAAAATAGAAATACTTTATTAAATAATATTATAATAATATATACGTAGTTATTATTAATTCTTCAGATTCTTCTGCATTACTACGTTAGAGATTGTTCCTAATATTGAATAATATTATATATATTATTCAATATTATTACAATTTATTCGTATAATTATAATATATATATATATATATATATATATATATATATATATATATATATATATATATATATATATATATATATATATATATACATATATTAATATCTATGCATATAGATATAGCTACAATGCCTACAATTTAGTAAATCAAGTTTTTCCATTTTTTTAAAATTATTTCTTAAGGATATATACAATTATTAATAATATCTGGAATAAAAGTATAAAACGTTTACCCTATGTATTAAAATTTTTAAATTTCAATAATTTTTGCGAATTATAGCAATGTAAGAGTGTGATATTAATGATATTATATTAATTTGAACGATATAGGTAAACAAGCAATAATTCAGTATCAATTAAGAAACACTTAATTCAAAAAATATAATATTAATTATTATAATATACGAACAATAAATTATACCTGCTACAGTAAATGAGTAATACAATATCCTACAATGCATATTCTATATAGTCAGTATTATTTCCGATTGTACATAATATTATACTATAATTTATATTATTATAAGTGGTAACTAATAACTATAGTCTATAATAGGTTGTATACATAATTATCTGTAAAAATCATATTCATAAGATTAAACTCAATAAAATGTTATAAAAAATATTTCTTTTATTTGGTATTATTATAATATTATAATTATTACATTATTGATATTGTAATATTCTTATTACTATTATTAATGTATTAACTTCATAAAGTTATAAAAAAAAAAAAAATATAAATACACATAATACACGGATTTATTAAATTAATGCAAATAAAAAAAATATGCAGTAATATTAAGTAATTTTTTTCAAAACGTTTTAATTATTATTAACGTTCAATTAAAAATTAGAATAGAGTTCATTCCAATGACACCTATAAAAGAAGGATAAGGGTCAGGTGTTATATATATTATACCATCACTGTAAAGCCATGCCATCTGTTTAAAATATATGTCGTATGTTCGTCATGAGTATAATATGTTCACACGCATAGTTCATTAAAAAAATAAATTATTTTAAAACACATTAGTATATAATATTAGCTTTGTATTACAATTATATTAATTAATATAAAATGAGTTTTTAAATTATTGCAAAACAAAAATAGAATATTAATTATTGTTTGTACTAATATAATTAATAATTATATTATACGTATTGGGTACTTGGGAATTAGTATTAACATTTTAAAATAATACAGTGATCATTATAAAACCTTTACATGACGAACTATAACATTTCTATTATTATTAGTTATGATTTTATGTATTAGAAAATAAAAACTCACAAAATCTAAAAACATAAAATAGGTAATAATAATAGTAATAGAATATTATAGTGGTTAAACAGTCTATAAAGATAAAAAGATAAATAATATTTTAATATATTTTTTAAAAATAACAAATCTAACAACTAGCAAGACACTTATTATTTTTTACCCAAACATGAGCATCAGTTCCAGTTAAAGAATATAATACATTCATTATTTACATATACGATATATTATATAAATTGTATTAATACAGTGTAAAATAAACTAAAAATAAAGGTGAATGTTTTAATTTAAAAATTACTTACAATGTATTTGGTACCATTATAAATAAACCTTGCTACTAATAATAACTTAATTTAAACAATAATTAAATTAATAAGTTTAAGTAAATGTAACCTAAGTAAACTAATCAAAATCGTTTTATTAATTCTAAGTAATGATTATCGTTAATTATATAGCTGATTTAGTAGATTTTATTGGAAAACTGGAACTTCAAAACAATTTAATATAGAATTGATATCCAAATTAATATAATATTATAAGATTATTTTGTGGACAGTTCAATGCAATACATCTTCATGGAATATAAATTTAATCATAAAATACATAATACAGTTAAATTATTTATCTTTTGAAATGGAAATAATATTAATTACTTACATTTATGTTGTCAAAAGATAATACGATTAAAACTTTACAAATTTAACCATATTCACTGTTTATACTACAAAAAATCATACTAACTTCAATTTTTACTATTATTAGATACAGTATGAAACTCAATTTGAATTCATTACATCCCCTTCTGATAATATCTAAAAACGAATGAGTTTTGTAAAATAACAGATTTTATAAACACAATTCACCATTGTAATAATATATATTGGCGTGGAATTGGATTGGAAAAGAAGATTTAGGGTGTTTGGCTGTCTCCCTACCAAAAAAAAAAATGATTGCTAAACATTTCTAAATGGAACGATTGTCTATCACACTTGTTTTGGGGGGGTAAGCAACGAGGGGCTCGGAAATTCACAAAACATAAATGTTTATACCAGCGTGGATTATCTAATTTCAGGCTACAACAAGGGCTGCTGCGGATATACGAGTAACAACTGTTTGTTCGCGTCACCGCTATACCACCGTAATGTTGTTGTGCACTCAAGACGTAGCTTTTAGAGTACAGAGTCGAACCGCAATCGGAAGGGAGTTTATGGAAACCGTATAGCAGGAAACGTTTATATGCCGAGCGGTCGGTAATTGAATTATTATGTTATCACAGGAAGAAAGGTGCACAATTGCGTTATGTGGTCAAACGCAACGCGGTTAGAATTCATGATATAGTTGTTTAGAAAGATAAATATTGCATTTGTCAAAGCATAGCCAAGAATATATAAACGTAGTTGAACGGGCAATACTTGAGGAAAAAAAACGACTTTACTGACCTGTCTTAATGGTTAGGTACTCATGTATAAAAAATTGCATCCACGAAAACGGATTTTTCAAATGGTCTTTTCAAAAGTAATAAAAATAAGGCATAAATATATAATGGTCATCTTTGACCCCTTTTATACACCTATACACAATAATATGGTAGTTTCGATAACAATCGGTTGGTACTAGGTAGGGTAGCAACAACGGTAGTAACTAGTAAGTACATTGTAGTATACTATATACTCGTATAATATACCAGTTGCAAATAATATTATGACTAGAAGAAAAATTAATCGTTTTATAAATTTAACTCAGGCGAAATGATTTCTACAATTCCTATCACATTTTTCAAGTGGAACATTTAACCTTTCAATGTTGACTTTTTAATAAATATATACCCACATTTAACTATTTATTTTATATAGCGTATAGCTAATATGAATATCAAATTATAACAAAACACATAATTGTATTGAGTAAATATAAATATATAATCATAAATCATAATTAATTATTTATAGACAATGTAGATGTATTATATAATTGTGTTATATACATACTGGATAATATTTTGTTTTAATAATTATAAAAATTCAAAAGTGTATAAATTATAATAATACATTTAGTATTTAAAAATTATTTTTATTGAAGATTTACAAGTGGTTAGATATTAAAAATAAATACATTTTTAAATATTCACTTAAATAATGTTTGTGCCTAATAATAATATTTTTACATTACTAAATAAAAATAGCATAATAATTAATAAGTAATTACTAAACAGGCACAAATTTAGTTTATTAAATTATTGTAAACTTAACAACTTAAAACATAATTTAAATGCCTAAGTACGTATTATAAACCAATAAATTAAAATTTAATTAAAAATAAATTAAATATACTAACTATTGACTTTTTATATTTATTTTTCTTATTGTGATTCAGAACGAATAACGGAATAACTAATACAATAAAACAGATTAAGCAAATCAATTAAGATCTTCAGTTTAGTTTTTCCGTGGCATTATAAATCTATTATATAATATGATATATATATATATATATGTTTATAACTTTTGAAGATATATTTGTAACAACTATTTAATTTATTACCAACTGTTGTCAGTTAATTGAACATGATAAATTAAACTTCAAGTATATTGGGAATAGTATTATTAATTTGTACTATAAGTATTTTGATTTATTTATTATGAATAATTATTTTTAATTGGTGCACCATAATAATCATACAGTAACAACCTACTACAAACAATACATATCGAACTAACCGAATATTTTTATAAAATACAGAAGTATACAAAATGTATAAATCATTCGATCATTCAATCATAAGTTATAATTGTATTATAATTGTATTTATAATACCTAGTTATATAATATTGTAGATTATATGGTACCCAACTATAAAATAATTTTATTAACCAACTGAATATATAAATAATAAAAACAAAAAGTATATTACATTTATTCTTAAATATGAAAAAAAAAACAAATAGAAAAAAAAATTATTTTAATCACTTAATTAATTCTATATTAATACATCACTCTACACAAGAAATAACGAATCACAGCACTAAATTTAATATATTGTGTTTGTGTTTCTTATTCTACACGCTTTCTGTTAGGTAGGTACCTACATAAATAAATTACGTAAATTATTCTACTATCCCGTCATGGATAAAATATAATGCCACAATTTGTTTTGTTGTCAAACTTTCATGTTTCTATAAGCATCATATATTATTAGTATTACCCTCTTAATGTTATATACATACGTTTGTATGCATATTAAATTATATCACAATTTACTTAAGTCTAAAAGTTCAGCTAAAAGATCAAATTGAAATCATCTGAACTGAACTCAAAATAACAACAGATTCACGAAGTTGAAATAATTAATATTTATACCTTGTAATTATTATTATAATTATATACATTTTAAATTATAGTATAATAATATTTATATTTATTTTGTATAAGCTGGATAATCTTACTACCTGTATATCTTAAAACAGTTAAAACCATAAATTATTTCTATAGTTAAGCAATGAAAAAAAGTTTAATTCATGAATTAATGATGTATTATTACTAAATACAAATATATTAAGTGTACCTAACTGTTAAACTAAGAGTTAGGCACCTACCACTAAGGTAATGTAAAAATTTTAACATTAAATAAAGAGTGTATTGAGAACTAGGTATACGTTGGTTCGAAAACAATTCAAAAACGAATTTAATAATATTTCATTAAAATGTATAACATAATGGTAAAAATGTTTGAATATTGTACTCGTAGTTGAAAAATACTAATACATACCTACAAGGATTTAAAATTTAAATAATATCACCTAATTTTATTACATTTATAGAAATGGTTTAAAAATTATCTCTGGATCAAGTACTATAAAATGTGCATGTTTCATAATATCATATAAATATATAATTAGTGAAAATGTACAAAAAGAAGCCGAATTATGGAAGAATTAAAATAAGCACCGGTCATTATGGAAACTTTTTTTTTGTTTCATATATTTTAAAATAATTGTTTTGTGTTTATTGTTTTCAATAATAAATCTAATTCTTAAAAATTATTATTATCTTATAGGTAAATTATAATTAATACCTACTATTTATTTGAAATATTGCTGTCTAACACGTGCTCTATCATTACTTATATTATATTATACCTACTTTATATTATTATTCTTTGTTATTATAAAATATAAACTATGTACTGTAGTATTCAGTAATTGAAATGTAATTTTAATATTTTACTGATTTTATTACTTGGTAAAAATCATATTCAAAATCCATCAACATATTTATTGAAAACATAATATTAAGGATTAATTAAGTAAAAAAAAAAATCTATTGAAGTATAAAATAAAAACAGCTTCTAAACATGTCAGTAAAAAAAAAAAAAAATGGAAATAATAAGAAACACATTAATTATTTAGGTAAACATCTTATAACAAATTTAATTCTTGAAAATATGATTTTAAGTTAATATCGTATACACAGACATATTATTAATACACAATACAGTATACACACATACACACACACACACACACACACACACACACATATATATATATAACTTTTATTCTATAATATGTAAATTACACTTGATTATATATGGCTAGATAGCTAATAAAAATTTACCTACTATTACTTTAAATCATTAAATCAAAATGTTTAAATATTGTATACCTACTTAAAGTATAAGCATTAATAGCATTAATAAATAATAATCATATAAGCCAAAATATCTATAACTTGTCAAAAATATTGATTTCTAATTTATTTCTCATACGTCATGCACGATACACATCACATTGAGTTAATAATAATTATTCTTTTAGAATTTAGATTGAACAACGTCCTATATATTTTGTTACACTATTGTTCTGTTTAAATTGATTGAACGGTGCATAAAATAAATAGACTATATTATAAATTCACAACATAATATGAAATTTGTTTCGACTGTTTCGAGCATTTTGAGTTATTATTTCTTTAATTTAAAAAAAAAAAAATCAATTTCTTTACAGAATAAGTTGGCCGTTTATCAACTAATAAAGCATTTTTTCCCATATTAAACATTTAAACGCTTACCCGCCTATTAAATTGTATCTATGTTTAGTCTATAGATAATATATACTTATAATATAATTTTTTTTTTTTTCTAATGAAACAAAATCATATCCCCTTTATACATTTATAATTATATTTACAGAGGGTATAGGTACCTAAATATATCCACTAAGTTTAAATATGCAGCGACAAATTATTTACCAATTGTAATTTGTATTTAATATTATGCCTATTACCTACATTAAGTCTACACTCACCATTTTAGTATAATATATAAAATATGTGTGATGTATGTATGTATTATTTATATCAAAAATGTAGGTACCTAATATTGTTTAGTTGGATATTATTTATTAGGAATGATATTATCCTAATATTCATAAACAAATTAACGAATAAAACTATTATACATGGTACTATTACTAATAATACTACCACTACTGCTATTACTATGTAGACATTTAATCAGTAAATACTAAATAGTTGCATAGATCATACAACCATCATAATTATTTAACACTAAATGCAATTTATAAACATACATTCGTAGCAAATTTTGCGATTATAGTTTTTAATCGATTGATAAGAAAATTATTTCTTAGGAGTTATTATATTTTTTAAATATAACTTAACATAGTTTACATTTTTACCACAGTCCACAATGGCCCGAATTCTTACATAATTATTCATATCTATAATCTATTCATGGCTTAATATTTTAAAATCATAAAAGCCATTTAAAAATTAATTTGTATGATACTTTACAAATTATTCATTAAAACATTTAATATTAATAACTTATAATATAGATACAGGAACAATATTAAATTAGTCATAATATTCACTTTCTAACGTTGTATAAGTACAATATATCATTGTATTCGTTCGGTATTCAGTTAAAACAAAAACTTTAAAAGTACCTCAAATGTTCTAAAATATTATAATAGATTCAATAACATCAACTATTTAGGCTGACTATAATAACTAAGAGTTTCAAAATATTGTAATAAATGTATCATAATTATTATTATTATTTTAATTGTATGTATAATTTATTAATATATTTCTATATTTTTTTAGTAACTTCTAACTTAGTAAATAGTGCATCACATTTCAAATATTTTATTTTGCACTTAATATAAAAGTAAATGAAAGTCTGATATGTTTTTTCAAAACAATAGAAAACTAAATAATAATAATAAAACTTTTTTTCTACAAACAATAAATTATAAAAATAATGTGAAATAGATTGCAACTATTGTGTTGGATCACTACCAAAACAAACGTTACGGAGTAATGATTATACTGGAGAAATTTAGAGTAACGTGGACATTTTTATATGACAAATTTATTTATTGGTAGTTGGCTGAAAATGCATATTTTTTAGACATAAATATATTGTTACTTGTTAGTGCCTACATAATATTATATAGATGTACAATATATTTGTACTTACATAATACCTAATTTATAATAGCATCTAAGAACAATTGTCTAATTTTCATTTAAGCTTATTGTTATTAACTATATTTTATATTTAATTATTGTTTAATTTAAATTTAAATTTTTTCTATTTTTGATATGTAATTTTAGTTGTGTTTTATTATACATATTTTTAAAATTTATATTTTACTTTTCATAAACGTTTTAAATTGAAATTATCAATTTATAGTAAAATGTATTAATTTTACAATGATATCGATCACATATGTATTATTATCAGTTCTAATCTTCTAGAATCAAAATTTAAAATAATAATACAAATGTTATAGAATATTATTTTAACTTCAGTTAAAATGACTATATTAATTCTTTATTGAATTTATTTTATTAATTCAAAATATTAAAAAGTTTGAAAAATAATTCACTAAAGCTTTAAATAGAGTTACTTTTTATGAGATAATTTATTATTATTTTTACATTTAAATTACATACCAATCATAAAAAATAAATTATTTAAAAAGTGTGAACTTAATATTATGGTAGAAAATGATTTTCTATGCTTATAACCACCAAATTCTAATAAATTATTTCAGTATTGTTTTACTAGGTAGTATTATACTATAGTATACAAGTCCCTACTAGATTCAAGAACATATCTATAACATAAAGAAATCGTAAGATGTCAACTATGACGAATGAAATAGTTTTTTTTCAACGAATTTTCTGTTTATTGAAGAGGAACATAAAGATGACCATAAAATAATTATTTTAGTTGACCTCTCTGAATCAAAACAACAATGCATTTTTAAAATAATTTATTATAAAAAATACAGATCATTGTGCTTTGACTGGCATTGATATAAATATGGACATTCCAATAGCAAAATAATAAAAAATAACCGTAAAATGTTTGTTTCAAGCTTATTTTTCAAAAGGTATTTTACTTATAGATCATGAATATCTAATGTAGAATGTTCAAATATGTTTTCTCATTAAACTCAGACCAAAATAAAATGGGTGTACCATAAATCGTAATAGCTACGATTTGTTTTTATAGGAATAGTGTAATACCCTTCAGAACAATTTGTTTAGTAGCTATTTTCCGGTCCTATTTTGCAAAACGATGTTCGACGACAGCTGTTAAAATACTGAACGTAGATAACCTAGATATGCTACCCAGTATTATTACCATCTTTCGCTGAAAAGAGTAACATTTATTTTTATATTAACTAATACTGTTGCAATTTCAAACGATGTGACCATTCACAATATTTTGTTCGGTATACTAGAATACACAATATAAATATCGTATAGACAAATCATGGTGATAGATAATTCTTAAAATTAATTATTTTTATTAATGAAATATAGTATACATTTAAAAATATTATTTTTAACTAATATACTGTAATTATAATATGGGTGGTATTTAGTTTTTTTTAAATATATTTAATTTTTGAAAAAAATCTTTTTAACCTTGTATTCATATTATTTTATTTTATTGACGCGTACCTATTGGCTATTATATATTACATATTACATAAAAATCTCATGTTTAATGAATTTATATTAGCATTGATAAATGATTAATTTAAATGTAAATGTTTTATCTTACATAAATATCTTAAATTTAAATAATTGAATAGTAAAACTTATTAGAAAAAATAGTATAGTTCACGTCCAATTAAAATTATAATCAATATTTTTAGTTTTCTTATTTTTGTCAATTATTTGAGGTATTTTTCTTTGTACAATTATATTTTAATTTTAATTAAATTACAAATCATTCTTTAACAAATATTAATTAAAAATAAAATTAATCAAAATAATAAATCTTGTTCATTTAAATTTTAAGTACGTGACTAATTTTTAGTTGGATATAATACAATTCCATAATATATTATAGGTAGTAGATAACCTATAATACTTGATTAAAAGTTTATTTTGTTAATTTTATTTGAAACAAATTAAATAAAACGCTTATTACAGATTTTTTTTATTTAAATTGTTTAATTGAAATCATTTTTTGAGTAATAATTGTATGTTCTTAAATGAGTTTTAATTTAAGTAGCTTTATTTAAATGTTGAAATTTTCTCGTTGAATATTTCTAGACATTACATGATTTGACTTAAGATAAAAGAATCATCTATGTACTAGGTAAGATTATATTATATTTATACAGGAATATTTATAGTAAGAACAGTTTTTGTTTTCATTCTTGATCTTTCTCGCTTACTCTGTATAACTCCATACTCTGCTACATCAAAGAAATCAAATACTTTGAATCCGTATTGATAAAATAAAAACAGTAAAGATAAAATAACAACAAATGCATCTAGGTATTTCTATATACGATTGTTATAAGCTAGATACGGATTAAGTCAGTATATGGATCACTAGATTTAAAATTCTTAAATATCGAATATGTTTTATATTAATGATAGAAATTTTTAAGTTATTATTTATCATAAAAATGTTTATACAGTTCAAAAAACGAGTGTATCGTTATAGTTTAATAAAAAAAATAATGACTAAAAAATACGTGATACATACAGTAATACCTATACTCAATGCGCAATTGATTTAGCTGAAGATGTGTTTACTCTTTACTGCTTATAGTAGCAGGTATCTATATCTATATTAGTGTGGATTAGAGAATTACAATATAAACGATGTGTATCCGATACACAATTTTATATTAACGCCCAGCGGCCAGCCCTACTGTGCTTTATGGTATACGATTTCTGCTACGACCCACTATAAACGTACATTTATGAATTACGTGTACATTTTATTACTTATATTATTATAAAGACGTGATACGTACAAAAAAACAACATTAGTTCAACCCCATTTCTAGGTACTTATTCTAGCACGCCATCCATTCATCCATATGGAACTGTTTCCGTCGTCAGAATCGAACCAGTTAGCGATAGTTGGACACACGTCGGAGTATGAAAAAACTCCATTGACACGTGTCGTGTTGCCAACGGTTCTTCACCTGCAGGCCACTACACGAAACCCGGTATATGCAAGGGTTAACAAACCTGAGGGGATTTTCCTATTTTTTTTTATTTTTTTTTTACGAATATAATATTATATTATTACGGTGTTAATGCGTATACTATGTAACTCTAATCTACGGAAAGAATCGTTGTGCGAAGGCGCATATTTGGTGTCGAGAAAAACGAATTTTTAGAAAATAAAATGCCACCTGATAATTTATAACAGTAGTTAGTAGGTAGGTATAATTTACTATATAATATATATATATATATTATAAATTATAATTTACAATTCAGTCATCAGTAATATGGCAGTGTTGTATACAGATTTATGTAGTAGATGTCCAATATTATTATATTTATCGGTTTTATATTTTAAGTTTTAATCGTAAACATAACAAATAATAATGTTCCTAAAAATGTAATTATATATTTATTATTATTTTTCAGTTAATAATACGTAATAGGTATAGCTGCTGTATACGTCATTAAAATTACGACGGACATTGTAATTTGTAATACTTTACTTAAGTATGAAAAATATTTCTGAACATTAGGCATAAGACTAGAATAGCAACTAGTGAGTTAATAATCAATAGGCACTAGATAGTTTAAGTAAGTATTTAAATACTAGCTGGGATACTAAATACCAGATAATTTTATACGACGCTGTTTACGACTATTATACTGCAGAAGATTAGTTGATATTAATTTTTAATTTCACATTTTTAATTTAATGAGAAAGATGTCATTAAATAGGTTATCGCGCGTTTAAATATTTATTGATTATTTAATATTTATAAATAAATAATAATTAATAGGAATCACGGTATGTATATAATTCTGTATGTAAAGATAGACGCGTCTTTTACGAAGATGATGTAGGTACTAGTTTACATTTTGAATTGGATGAATTAATAATAAAAATATAAAATTCAATTACTTTGTCAATATCACTTTAAATTAGTAAATGTAATAAATAGCAAATATTTTATATTTTGGCACATTTAAATAGTTAATATTTTCATATTCATAACAATTATGTTAAGAATTCAAATATATTTTTGATTAATAGACATAGTTTTAAACTCAAGCAGCAAGCTGAAAGTTTTAGTTGAACTTTAATGAAATGCACACATATTTTAGTCATTGGTATTCCATGCCTGTATCTAAAGTTAAAGATCTGAATGATCTGAATTAATTTTTAATTTTTGTTTTGGACAAACCTAATGTCTTATTAAGCGAAATAAATAGGTAAATTATTACAAACAATAATATAATAAGTATTATAAGATGTGTTTTGAACGTTATGGCCTTATGGGCGAAGTGCATACATGATATATATTATTACTTTTTCTTAATTAGAAAATAAAATACAATTTTACCACTATTTATATATAAATAGCACTATATTGTGCTTTATTTAGAGCATCAACCTACTATACTTAGGTGATTTATCAGAGTACAAAATGTACAGACATATTTTAAGCTCTCTTTTGTACGAATGGTTGCGAAGAGATCAGTGGCCTTCTGAATACAAAATAATGTATAATGCTATCATCCTACGACACATTTTCAGAATTCTATTACTTTTTTCGGTATAGCTAAATTTAGTTTCCAAACTTTAATTTTAAATTTTTCTTTTGTTTTTGTTTTTATTGCTAAAAAGTTTGAATCGTTTTTCGGATAAAAATGCTATTTTATTAAAACAACTTAAATTTATACATTGTATTATAAAAGTTTATTGATAAATGAAATGTTTTTATAATAAATAGCTATTTTATTGAATTATTCTTCGGGTATGTAGTATGTAGTTTTTTGATGATAATAATGAGTATAAGAACATATTGTGAGTGTCTAAGTTTGATTCGAAGAAAGATAGGCTTGTTATTTATTTGGTAGTATTTCACGCTGCCAATATGTTTTGTTTTTATCGTAGAAGTTTATTGAAAGTATATTATTTTTTGTATTATTATTATATTTAAGGTTTTGATTGTAGGTAATTTAAAGTCGATATTAAGTAATTCGATTCGTACAAATCAGGGATCATTTGAAATTATAATTAATATTTTTGATTACAACACTTGAATTTTTAGAACATTTTAAATACATGCATACAGTTTTCAGGTTTGAATTGTATAGACCACACCGAGAAATGGAAATTAAATGATTATTGTCGATCTCAAAAATAAGAACGTATATCATTGAGTAAAAACTTCCGAATGATACCGAAAAAATATCAGAAAATATCCACGTGGAGATGCCATTTCGACTATTACGTCATTGACTAACAAGAATAGAAAAATCTTGGTTCTAAAAATCCGCTTCGACAAATAAAATGTTCGTAAAATATTTAAACGACAACCACTGCAAATACTCGGATTCCACAAAACTATTAAAAACGATAAAAGCCGATAAAATCGCGCCAAAATGACCATCTTGCTCCTCTTTTAAATGAGATCTCCCGTCTGAATGGAAAGCCATAATATAAACCTTATAGTAAATAACTAGTTTCGTGTATATCATTCAATCGTTCCAACAACGATTTAGCTCTTTTCTTACAAGTTATAACTTACTCTTGATGCTCATTAGTCCAGATAACCTTCTCGATAAAAAGTCATCCCATATCCATCGTTTAAAGTTTAAACGAATGAAAATTGTACCTCTCATACGTAAATATCTGGTTTATATACACTTAGAAAAAAAAGTTAATAAATATTGCACTGAGAATGTCCCCTTAAAAAATTGTAAATACAATAGCATGACACTGAAACATTTTGAGCAGTGTTCAATATTTTTTTTAATTATTATTGATGCATCAAGTCATAATAAGTCACTATATAATGTCAAAATATTTTATAATATTATATTAATTCGTTTGTATATCTCTAACTAATTTTTATAATATAAGCTATAGATATTAGATTCTCTCAATTAAATTGTTATGTTCCTTTTTTTTATAATTATTATCATATAAATTACATTCTTACCATTAAATTTATTATAGTATACAAAATAAGATAATTATTATCTTTATTATTATTCCTATCAATTAAACGATTAATGATTGTGATATTGACTTATAAACGAAGGGGATTTAATCTTGTCTATTTTCCACCAAAATAGATATATCTTATAGTAGTTATAGTAATTGTACAAATTATTATTGTATAAAACTTCAAGAACCATATATTTGAATTCATCATTAAGTTTGGTTAAAAATGACTTTTCTATTTTTTTTTAAATAAACTCCTGAATTTTTTTAAATTTCTAAATCCTTCAAAATTATATTTTTAAATTTTAAAACGAACTAAAAACATCAAAATTAAAAATATAACTAAAAATATGTAAGAAAGTCGTTTTTCAGTAGAGTTCATACAGAGTTCAAGTATAATTCTTAGAAATGTTATCGAATATGTTAGTTAATAAAATTGGTAAATTATTAATATTTTTAACAAGATAAACTGAATAATTAATTTTTGTGTAGTGTGTTATTGACTTATTGACTTGTATGAGTGGGTGCTGGAGCAAACCATTATTTCTTTTACTCACATTAATATGACTTACTACTCATACATTTAAATGACCCACAATTGCGTACTAAAATATTGCCTACATTAAACTCCTTAAAAAACGCCCGGTATCAAATTACCGTAGTTAATAATACTATAATTTATTTTGTAGGTACCTAATATAAAAATACTATGCGATTTGTTTTGAAAAAAAATAGTTTAACTTACCGTATTACTCTTAAGAAAATAAATTACTAATAGTTATATCTTATATAAATAAATAATAAAATATACTTATAAATAGAAACTGATATGCTACTCCTGTTAATTTTCCGTGTGCAATGATTTATCAAAGAATTCAAACTTAACACATCAATTACAGTGATCTACTCATTATACTAGTTTACTTGAAATCTAAAAGTACTATAAAAGAGAGCGACTTCTCCGAGTTTTTTTTATTCACACACCGGAATCGAGTTTCACCAGCCCTTAGTTATATAATAAAACCATCTTTAAAAATAACAAATTGTTGATATTTAAATGATATATTTCGTACATCTATGTATTTTTATTGCCAATTTGAAAATAAACGAAAAACGGAAAAACGTTAGCAGGTACGCCTAATGCTCTTCTTTTACAACTTGTTTGCAAAACATATTTTCTTCACCACAATGAACTGAAAGTTTAAATATACGAAATTTCTGTGACTTGCATATAGTATTATCAATAAATTAAGTAATAACTAATGACAACTGGAATTTGTGAAGCGTACAGTCGATATGTTTACACATTTATCAAATTATATTATATTATAAGATCCACGATTCAACAATAAAATGTAATAATAACTAACCCGTCTATATCACTTATTGTACTTTACATAATATAGACGATGAAAATAATAATTTTTTTTTGACGCATTTGTCATCATCTACTATCATCACATTCCAATAATTAAAATAATATGATAGATGAAGAGATATTTTATACGACTCCTGATTAAGCTACTTTAACAAGGAATGTCATTGTGCATAGAAAATATTGAACAACAATATATTTATTTATCGTAAATTTATAATAACTTGTACTGCGTTTAACATTAAAAAAAGAAAACAGAATCTAAAATAATATAATAAGAAGAAGATAATACAGACGATACGTTACATGCATAATAATTGAGATAAATGTAAATTTTTTTTAAACAAGAATTCAAACAACAAAATAAAAGTTGAAAATGTTTCGATGTTAGTGATTTTATTTTCCAGATTTATTTTTTGTATTAATTGATTCTTATTAAGTTCATTCATGAGACTGCTTACATCTTTATTTTTCAACATTTTACGAATCAACTTCGAATAGTTTGCATATAAAACATCTTCCGCGGTTTCCTATTTAAACAATAGCTTAGTGCTTAAATCCTAATAATAATAGGTACTTCAATTTTTTTTTTTTATGATTTGTGTTGATTTATAAAATGTCATTATTAGAATTTAGTTTTAACTTTTAAGTAACACTTATAACTACCCATACTTACCTCAAGTTCGGCTTTCAGGCTTTGTATATCATTCGCAGCATTTTATGAAAACAATACTTATTATATCTACCAATCAGCATAAATGTTTCAACTTTTCGCCTATCATAAATTCCATATTAATTATTTTAATTATTTTAATTCTTTTTAGAAAAAATACTATACGACACTACGAACTTGTAACGATTGCAATGATACTGATGACCTATTCGATACATAGCATTATATTCTAGAATTTTCGACTATAAAAACTGCTGTCTTAGATCAATTGTTATTATTTGAGATATTCACAACAAACTATTATTTTCATCGCTGATACACAACAATAAGATATTCAACTCGTACATACTCGAAGACGCATTAAATATGATAATCAAATGTTACTTAAAGTTCTAAATGTTTTGATACCTACTCTATATTTTATTCCATAAAATATATATATAACTATATGAGTAAATTGTATGTTTATTAGCATATCTATTACTATTATTATTAATTACCTTTGTTTTGATTTTTTTATATTAACGTATTACATTATTCTATTATAAATTGAATGTATATTTTTGTTCTATATTACCTAGCTGTTATTTCAGTTTAAATATATTCAATTTATCGGTTAAATTGGGCTTTTGTCCGTTCTATTCAAATAATTAAATTGTATTATTAATCTACTTATTATCACTAAAATTATTTTTTTCCACGAAAATGGTCAGTAAATTCGATAAATGTCAAGTAACATAATATTATCCCAGGTAACTATTATTTTATCAAACGAAGTGTTAAGATTAGTTACATGCAAACTGTACGCTTTTACACCTCTCCCTGTTTATGTCCTGTTTGCACTTCTATTCTAATTTATAAACCTAATATTTAATAAGTATATCAATGTATCTATTAAATTGAATTGATTGATGGATGCTTTAAATTATAATAATAACCTTAAAAATACTATCATTGATCAGTTTAAAGTGGTATAAATTAAAATTGTTGTAGAATTGAAAGTATATACAAAATTACGTAGATTATATAATGACCCTTTATCTAATTTTATGTAACGTACTAGCGTAAGTTTACTACCTTTATTTAAAGAACAGAAAAAAAAATTCCTGAAAACAATTAAACTAGTATTATAATTAAAAAGACAGAAAAGTGGGGACCGTTCGGTATATTACAGGTGTCGAGTGGGTGGAGATTTTTGTCGTAAACATGTCATTTCTAATATTATTAATATTAAATTATTATAATAATATAATAATAATATTTATATCATATTATATTATTTCATTAATTTTATTATTTTTAAAATGTCATTACGTACAGAAAAATTCATAATATACGTAAAAACTAAAAGTTTATAGTTCACACGAATTATGTTTTGAATTATAATATTATTTCAAAACAAATATAAAAAAATTTTCAAGGATTTTGACCCGACAAATTATTTTTATTGACATTATACCATACATAGAAAATTATAATATAAACATTTGATAAAATTTCTGTTTTTTGTTATTACATTTTGTTTTTTTTCGATTCTTAAGAAAAGGACTGCAAATTTTTATTTTAATTCTCCAAAGTATCAACCACATCTAATTTTTTATCAGAAACCACACCCAAAGTTGAAAATTGAAGCATTTTTACTGCCTAAAAGTAAAAATGGTAATGACAGAAAAAAAAAATATATATCATTGTAAAATCAATATATTCATCCCTCCACTTAAAATTTAAAAATCTGAAAACATGTACATTTATTATAAAATAAACTTGAGTTTGAGTATCTTACTTTTTGATCATTTTTAAAAGTTTTATATATTTATTCCCCCCTTTTTTTAAAGTTCTTCAATTTTTTTTTTATTAAAATAAATTTTAAAGGTAAGTGTAAACATTTTAAAAAGTGAGATGTTCGATTTCAAATAAACTTCATAACAAATTTAAAAATGTTTTTAATTTTTTATTGCATTATTGCGTTATCACTTGTTTTATTGGCCAGTACAATGAAAAAAAAATAAAAATAAATGCCCTTAAGTAAAAGAAAATAATGAATTTAATGTACATTATTTTATCACTCAATATGTAAATGTGTATCATAGAAACAAAATATATATAAGTAACATAATTAAATTGTCTATTTAACAAAATTAGTTTTAAATTTATTTAAAAGATTAAGTATTTCTGAACGTATAACTAAAAATTATCCAGTGTACCAGACTTCACCTAATTATATGTCATTAGACTTCACGTAAGTTATTAACTTCTTATTTATTAATTTATAAAGAATAATACATTATTATCAAACTTCTTTGGCTTAATATGGAAAGTTTATGAATCACCAATGCAACTCGGTACACACATTTAGTATTTAAAAAAAGTAATTTTTAATAACTATTAAGTAAATTTCGAACTAGAGAAGTTGCTTTATTGTATAGTAGGTTTTTATTGCACCTACTTTGTCATCGGTTAAGTCATTGTAATAATATAATGAATACATTATATTTTAATTTAATGATAAACACGAAAATTAGGTGTTTAGTTTTAATGAATTTTAAACAAAAATATTGGAGCTTTACGCCATACTTTTATATTCCATTGAGTAAAACTAATAAGTAATGAAGGGGACATTACATTTTCAAGTTTTTTGATTGAGAAAAAAAATCAATATAAATCAAAAAATTCAAAAAGTTATTCATTTTTGAATTACAAAAAAAAAACCAAGTCTTTAAAAATTGGTGTAGCGTAAATATTACCGATTTTTCTTTTTCTTTTTGATAAGTAGTAAGAGATGTTTTACTTACTAAATATTTAATTTTCTGCCAGAAACTTTAAATAATAATAATAATATTAAAGAATTTTCACTACTCCTGATAGTGTTGGACATCAAAAAAAGAAATTATTGTAAAACTAATATATTCATCCGCTCAGAATTTAAAACAATATTTATTTTAATATTTATAATAAACCTGGTGTCTTATTTAAATACCATTGGGGTAAGACCTTAAATCAGGATTAATTCATTATAATCTGTTGATTGATTATTTACGCAAGCTGAAAAGATGTTATTGTATTCAAATTATGTGTTTAGAATACAATTTCTTTACTTTAACATATTTAAACCTCGTACAAATTCCAAAATACTACAGAATTAAAATAAATTTAAACAGCTATGAATGAATATAATGTTACAATGCTTTTTAATAAACCACAGACAACATAATTATTATAATTAATGATATAATATAAATATATAAATAATAAGATGTACTCACTACTCGTATTTCTAAATAATATTATTAATTTATTAATTTTTTTATATTTATATACCTTTATTAAGACATTTTTCTCAAGCAACGCAATTGAGTAATATTTATGAAAAACAATTACTTGAAGACTATGACTACGAATATTCAAATGATTCATTTTTTAACAAAATAACAACACATTTTAAAGTAAGCTTTAACTATTTAAAAAAATAATACAAAATTGTAAAATAGTTGGAACGTTCAATTGAAAAATAACTTCCATCGTTTATTTAACTAAAATTTGGATCAAGTTATTTTGACTAGATATAATATATTTTATAAAGAGATTATTTTAATGTGTGCGGTGTGCGGGTGTGCCGCTGAATTAAATTAAAAAATCGAATTAATTTAAAGTTAGTTTAATTTGGTTTGATAAATATAACTATATAAACTATAATCAAACTAAATTATAATATATATATTATATATTTAATAATAGATAGTATAGATGTTTATAAATTATAGATTCTTAAAGTACAAAAAATTAATAACCCTCAAATATATGGCATGTATCTATTGCACAAAGAAGAATTGGAATTGGATGGTAACAGTGAAAACGTAAAAGAGAAAACGTTGTTTCACGCAACATCTATACGGAATGCAGAAAGTATTGCAAGACACAATATTGATTGGCGAAAGACAAACCGAACCCGATTTGGAATTGGTGCTTGTTTTTCACCATGTACGCATTATGCCAATAAATATGCTGGATCGAAGGAAGGCAAATAAACTATTCACATTTAGCGCATTTAAACGATACATTTAATCATAAAATATTTCAATCGTTGAATGATTTTAGCCTTTATAATTGCTAAAGTTCTGGTGAAAAATATTAAGACAACAGGTATCAACTATAGTTTAGAAATACCGCCAACAAACGACTGTGACACGACACTAGGGAACGGAGAATACGTTTATGTGAAATATGACGATAATACGTTTTATCCGGAATATATTGTTCATTATTCCTAAAACATAAATGTAAAAATATTGATGTTTTGTGTTTTTTTTTATTTCAAAGAGTGCTAACACATATATTATTTAAGTTTGATTCATAAAATCAAAAGTATAAGTGAATTATTATAATATATACATTGATGATTTAAGTTACTTATAAATTATAATTAAAAGTTTTAATGACTTAATAAGTCCATCTCGTGGCTCTATTCTAGATGTAGTACTGCAGTAGGTTAACATGAAACAGTTTTAACTTTTTGTAGGTTTGGGACACTTAAGCTCCTTTGACTAAGTCCGACCCTAATAATCGTACTATAAAACCCATATCATTGTATAAAATATATAATAACTACGAGTCCGAGTTTTATTCAATTTTTAAATGTTAAAAACAAAACGCTTGTTATGAAAGTTATAGTTTTAAAATATTAAATTTGCAATCTAAAATTTTTGTTTAATATTATTATTGCCAGTATAATCCATTTAAATTGCATTTAAAATTAAAAAACACATAAACACAGTCGTACTTATCACACGATAAATGTCCCTAATATAATTATGGGTTAACTAGTAGATACATAAATTCTGAAACTTTAGACCAACATACTACATTAATTCGATGGTAGTCAATATTTTATTTTTCCTTTATTGTTCCATCGTAAATAGGACAAATCAATTTTCTACGAACGTCTCATATTGCATAATCATACATGTGCACAAATATAATCATAATATATATACCGTGTTGTTAGATTTCGTATTACACCATTGTACAATATAATGTATTTTTCAAAGGATGGCAATTGACTGAAGGGTAAAAATAATAAATATGAACGACGAATCTGCTATATTATACTATACTGTAGCAGTGTAGCCTTTGACTGTTCGAGTATTTCGAACGTGTATAGGTAGGTATATGTATTTTATTATTATTATGGATCGTACTTAAAATTTAAATCGATATATTATACAATGTCGGACGTGTTAAAATTTGATTTTACTGTAAAATCGTCAGATCTTCTCTTTACACACTGTATTTTATACTCTGTGTATTATTATTTCGTATGCACTGAATAGGCCATAAACGTATAAAACGTATACAACAATTTTAAAACCAATAATAGAAAATAATAGTATAATATATATATATATATATATAATATAATATTATGTACCATGTACGAACATTATGTTGTTCAGACTTCGGGCCGTTGCAGCGGAATATGGACCGTCGTTTGGCGGAAAGAAAAACATTGTCCTTCCCCACCCGCCGCGCGCCGCCACCAGCCGGACGAGACTATATAGCGTATCCTTGGAAACCGGCTGGCGCCAGTGGCGTCGCGACGCGCCAATTACGACGCCACAGTTTGCCCCTTCGGTTATTATTATTATTATTATATATATACGCACACACATTATACATACACTGAAATAGGACTTGTGTGCAGCGTTGTATATGTATATATAAATGTTTATATATATATAGGTCTGTCCCGGGCGTATATTACTCATTGCTTTACCCTCTCCCCCGCAGAGGCATCCCCACCGCCATCACATCGGCTATCGGACGACGACGATACATCCAAACTCCGTAAAAACTATGACTAATACTATGCGCCGTTCGCCCCTTTTATCGATACAATATAATATAATATTACGTGTATATAATAATATCATAACTGTAATTTTTTCTGTTCTCCAAAACTGATTTCGTCCGGCAAAAAAACACGGTTATCCTATATTATGTGTGTATATTAATATTGCTACTGTGTTACACTGTTACAGCCGTTACGACGGTCAATCTACACATATATATTACTATACGACATAGAGTGTAAAATATCATGATAATATGTACTATATATGTATTACTACTATACCTATTATTGTAGAATTGTATGTACGCAAGACGCGACGATATATTAAAATAACAACAATATCGATTTATTTTAAACGGTGTCTCGAGGAGAATTGAAAACATTATGTACTTACAGTGAAGACGTTTTGTACGTATCACGAATGTTGAATATTTCTTAAGTGTTTACTCTTTAATTAATATACTTACAACGGAAATTCAAAACTTCAATATCACTAAAAATAAATAAAATATGAGGCAATGTATTAGTTTCTATTTACAAGGATATTTTACATCGACCATGGTACAAAGTGTGCCACTTTGATAGTGGTATAAATTCTGCAGTGACCACTGTCCATATTGTATAGGTACGTTATAAACTGGGCGAGCGGGTCACCGTAACATTTTCGGTCGTTGGTGATTGCCGTGGGATGTTGTTCTATGCCATCGCTGGCATTTTTCTTCGTGTCCGTCATGCCGTTCGATTTGCGATTCACGTCGTCCGAAGAAGCGATTAATAGCGATAACGTGATGTACACTGTGCTATGTGACAAAATTTAAGCGAATTGAGTTTTATACTTTCGTAATTTTGTGAGCCTTATAATGTCCGATCCAATGTATGCATCGCCCGTTTATCGAGGAATACGAACCAATGGCGATATGCCAAGGTAAACGCACAATGCACGTTATGTCACCACTCACCATATAAGTTGTAGTGATAAGCAATAAATAATAATTATTCTTACGAGTCTAAAACCATCGTAGTATTTCGTATTATCGTTATTTAGAATTGATTAACATACCTAAATAAGTTTATAAAAACCAAGTCAAACCTTAGTAAAGTAGTAGCATAACTACTAACTAGAATAATATATTGATTTTAAATATCATGGTAGATTATCGTAGTTTCGTAAAATTGTATTTTTATATTATTATAACGCGTATAATTTTGTACAATTCAATTTAAACCTTAAAAATAATTACCTTAGAAATAATCACGTTGTGCATCCGTCAATTTTCAATGAGTATCTATTTCGTTTAATTAAAATAATTTTATCATACAGAATAACGAATAACTCCTAAATAAGCACATTGTATATATAACTATATTATATGTATATATGAATGTTAAATGTATTATTATTGGAACGTTGATAGAGAAAAAACGTTAAAGTTTGAAAAAAGATATTATAAAAATATTCGAAGTAACCGCAGTATACATCTATCGTGTCACCGTACAAAAAACACAATTTATTACTGCCAAAGCCAATGCCAGGGTACCTGGGTATAGCTAGGTATTAGCATGAGTTTGGCATATGTCAATTACTTACATCAATGAAACCAATATTATTGTTATAAATCATAGGTCATACATGACGGTAATATCTGTATAATACTAATACTATATGGTATAATATATGCTAATAATATCATATATTTAAGTCATCAACATCCTCTCTCTCCCACTATCTCTCAGCTTATTGACTTAACTTTAAAATAAACAACAATAATTTAAATTATTATTATTATCATAATATAATTAACATATTATCGAAAATTCCGAAGTATAAATAATAATATAAAATATAATACATTATAATCATAATAATTGTAGCTTAATATAACTGTCATAACAATATATTACACTGCAAGTTTAAATAAATAATAATTCCGTCTATAAGTATGATTATCGACTTTTAATACATTATTAATTTCAATTATTCGTATTATATATGTTACAGCCAACTTGAGTTCAGCTAATTGATTATTGACTTTGCTATACCCGCTTAATTAACCTTCTTTGCAGGGCGCAAATATGCTATATGCAGCTAAAGACTTTAGACTGGTTAGTCGTAAGTATTTTGAGAAAGATATTGTGACGTTATTACAAAAATATTAAAAATTTTAAATCACTGAGCTTTTCTAGTCTTAGATAACTTATTGTAAATTTATACAATAATAATTTTATACATAAAGAAATTTTCGCACTTCACAGCTATTTTTCACATCTTCTTCATATTATGTAAAATATATACATATAAAATACGTTTTTTATTGGTTAAATAATTATTTACATTTTTTATAGTTAAATGGAACATTATTCAATAAAAAAAAAAAATTAAAAGACCTTCTAAATTTCAATAAGCAATGACAATTATAGCAATCAATAAAAATTATGAAAATAATTAAAACATAAATAAAACTAATCAATTATGATTAGAAAATAAGCTCAGATCATAACAATGATGTAAATATAAATTATATTTATAATTGTAAACGTAAAATAAATAATATGTCTATATAAAAACTTGGCAGCCAAACAGGCGCGCCTTCCGTTAGTCATCCTCCTATAAATACGTTTCTGGCTACAAATATTATTCATTCTTTTGTTAACGAGTAACTGACAATAACTTAAAATAGTATTTTAATCCATGAGTTCAGTTCAGGATATTGTTTTTCGAGTACAATATAATTCATTATTGCTTTCGAATTAAATATTCAATATACTTAATATAATATGTACTAATCAGTATTCACTATCTTGCAGAGGTAATCGAAGCAAAACGAATGTTCTAGCTATACAGTCAAGCTTTATTTTTAATTTAATACTATGGTTTGACTTTCAATGTTTTTTTTCATAAAAACTAATTAACATGATACTATTTATTTTATTGTATTTAAATATTTCTCTTTTTTCGTAGAAAACATAAAATACCAACAACCCAATATGTATGTTGTAATAAAAAAGTATTGAAACTGCTATATTATATTAATATTTATATCAATCTAATAATATTAATAATAACTATATTTTAAGGTTGAAAAAAATCGTATTACCATGTAAATCATATAGAAATGTAATAATATCATGATAAATACTAAAATACACGACAAAAATGTTATACAAATAAGAATATAATAAAACATTTCCATTTGTTTTTAATGTCAATGTGAATTTTATAATATAAATAATTTCTAAACAACTTTTTATTTCATTCTTTGAAGTTCCTTAAATGCAAATCTTTCTTTTTAATATTAAACAGGTAATGTTAAAGCCTCATTGAATTTTAAATATAAACTTAAGTGGAGTTCCTTTCACTGAAACACTGACTTAAATTTATTTTTTTACTTTATTCTTTTGTCGTGCAAGTTGTTTGTTTTACGTGAAGTCATGTATAGCACAAGTATGACCAATACGTGCCTAAGCTAAATAAAACTAACTTCTTGATAATAATTCTCGGACTGTATTGGCAATTTTACTTCATTTGAAAGTACTCGACGGAGACAATCATTTGAAAGTTTTGAGTGTCGTCGTAGCCTTTTTTTTAAGTACCTAAGACAAATCTCAACGAAGTGAACTTCATAGCAACCGAATGAAGTGTCCCTCATCTAGTGGTTAAGCTTTTTCTCAGAGACGTCGTATAAATACGAGATCCACCCCTGCACGGGTGTGAAATTTCACGAATTCGGCATGTCGTTTTAATGAAATAGCTTCACTGGTATAATTCAAAAAGCAGATATATTCTGTATTCACCGACTCTCAGAGAAAAATAGTCATGAATAAATAGGTACTTTTCCATTTAATATTAATTCAACGGCTTTAACGAATAAACCCATAAAACCGTATACACATAAAGTAATTTGGTTTATTGATGTACATTCCGTGATATAATATAAAATGTAAACGAAATTTTTCATTTTTAAAATGTTTTCTTTCTGTAAAAACGTAATACTTAGAAAACATTTTGTAAACCACGAGTATTATTATATCTATATAATATACCTATGAAATATCATTATATTTGATATTTTAGTTAAGGCAAACATATTTTATCATACTTAAATTTGTCTGTTTCTTCATAACATAACGTAGAATAGTTTAGCCTGCCGTATTGCATTATTGCGTAAGTGAATTTATTTTTATTTTTATCTAACCCAATAATTTTTTTAAATAAAATGGTAACAAAAAAAAAAAAACAAAAATAATTAATAGCTATAGTAACCATCGACTTGAATACAATAATATTATAGTTCAATTGAAAGTTGTTGTATCATTGTTTAGGTGTGGGATAATATAGACTATAGCGGCATAGCAGCAATAAGTAATAATTTATTAATGAAATGAAATTATAGTTTTGTGTTGAAATAATATACTATAGCTTTACGATATACTATTATTGTTTATGATGCATATAATTACATTGTTTAGTCGAGGCAGTAAACTAAAAATTGATTTTATAATAAGTGAATAAGCAACTATGTAGAAAATATATATAGAAGTGGTGACTAAGTGACTAATTCAATGCTGTCGGCCATTCAAATGCTATGTTCACTGTTGTCACATTTTATGACTAAGAAATGTATTATTGTTTCTCTAACCCCTAATCTAATTATATTATACATTTTATAATAAAATACATTCTCTACTATGATTTGTTATCAGTTTATTAAGTAAGAATTAAAATATTACAATATTTTTAAATCAACCCAGGAACTCAATCTCTATATTTTTTTAATTTATATCTAATAAAATAATTAGATGATAATAAAATAGTCCAAAAATGTTCCCGATTCCTGAAGTCAGGTGAAGATTATCCTGAAAATTAATTCTGTACCTACTTATACATACAATGTAGTTTTAATTTTAGGTAGATATAAATGCAATTTTGCTCCATCGAGAATTTTTAGATTATTTATAATATTTAGATTACATGACTTTTATTTTTATTTTTTAACTTAAGCAACAGCGTGCACCTACCAAGTTTTAAATCTATTTCACAATTTAAAATTTCGCCGGAGTTCAGTAATTTCAAATTTTGAACTCTTAAGTATCTAGGTATAATCTTAAAGTTCAAAATAAATGATAAAAACTTAACTCATCTAACATAACTTATATGGCTATATATGAATTATTTACCTACGACACAAACTGTATAACACCCAATGGAAATAAAAGTCATTAAAACAGTTATCGACGTACGATAATATAATAGTCATGTATATTTAGTATTTACATTTCCTTTCCTATAAATATGTCACAACTACGTTTACCTTTAGGTACTGACCACCATAGTTCATGTTTAATCGATGACTATAATGTTATACCTAAAGCTTTTGCGTGCACCAGAAGGTATTATTTAAATTCAAATTAAAAAAGAATATTCCTAAACGTAAAAATGTACAATTGTAAACCAACTATATCTTAGCAATTGGATAAAACTTCTGAATACAAGTTTAAATTTAACATGATGTTTACTTGAAAATGATTTTTCCACTTTTTTTGAAAATAAACTCTTAAACCTTAAAAATTTGGTTTTAAATTTGAATATTAAGATTTTTTAAAGTTAATAAAATTAAACAAAACATTGTTATTAAAAAATGTAAAAAAGTCGTTTTCAATTAGTCATAAAGACTAATTCAATTATGTTTTAAGAAATTGTATCGGATAACTAAATTAGGTAATACAATATTGGCAAAAGGTTAAAACGAGTACTTAGATGCAAAAAAAGAACACAAAACATTTTGTATTAAGCGTAATTGACGTGTGCGTGAGTACTCTGCTATTTCTTTTACACTCAGTTATACAGACTAATGTTCATTTACTACAAACGCGCATTTACACACAACACGACACGCACACATGATTTTTAAAATTGCCCATATTGAACTCTTTAAAAATGGTCAGTAAATAGATTATAATATAATAAATTGTATGTGGCGGCTCGCGGGTGGTCGAAAATAAAATAATATTATTACTTACCTTACATCAGTGTATTATAAAAATCAATGGTATGCAATTAAAAGTATGCTATTTCAAACTCTGAAACCTACTTTGTATAGGTAATATATTGCACACCTAAGGGCGTGACTCGTGGTTTCTTAATAATATTATATACACTCCACGTGCTATGAGCCTGCTAAACTTAAATTTAGTGAAACGATCAAAACCTAATTTGTCGATGGTTGAAAACAACGTGTTTCATCGTTAAATTTAATGTATAATTCATCAGCTGCAAGTGCGTATACAGCGACTTTATACAACAAACGCGGACGAGAAATCCCATTACGGATTAATAATAAAGATATTTTATAATATACTTGTTTTGAAAATAAATCTCACCTTCGTAAACCCTCAAACTTATATCGGTAACATAGGAAGTTTTACGTAATACACATTATAACAAACTACTAGCTATATATTGAGTAAACAACGAATATAATATAATTATAACAACTTTAAAAATTATGTAGTGCCTATAAACTCTTAGCTTACCTGCTCACTATAAGTTATAATATATTTATTTAATTATTTATTTTCATTCCATTATTATCAACCTATAATCGTGTATTAGTATTATCCATCGAATTAGTGGTGATAAATTGCATAAGTGGAATTTTGTTTGCAATGATACTACTCCCCTCCCTTTTCGAGAACAAATACAATTTTCTTTATAGATTTTTAAAATTGGTACATTAAATATATTATAACAAAATAAATATAGATTTATCATTAAATTGTCTACAAAAATAAAATTATAGATTAAATGTGATAAAGTTTGATAGTGTGATGAATAAATAGCCTATAGTACTTCATATTGGAGAACATTTTTTATGAGAATATGTTCCGTTTGAAATAATAATACAAAAATTAATTATAATAATAAAATCGTTTATAAGTGTAAATTTGTAGTTTTAAATCAAATTTTATTACCAAAATAAGACTGCATTATATCATTAATACGTATATAATATTATAGACGTCAATTATTTTAGTGGTGTACCTAAAGAAATAGATGAGACTGTACAAATTAGTAAGTAGGTACCTACTAATTGTGCATGTTAATATACCTATAGTTATATAGTTAAATATTATTATTTATGTAATTATATACGTTCGTTTATTCCCATAATAATATTATAATAAGGCTCAGGACATGTGAATGTATACAAAATACGTCAGATAATTTTCTATTTGCTTACGTACATATTTCTTTATCTCATGCTTGAATTATTCAATCGGTAGCAATAAACGCAATATGTAGGTTATTAATCATTAGAGTATACTTATTAAACATTATTATTAATTACTTAGGTATTTATTTAAGCTGACTAAATAATCGAACCAGTATATTAATCTAGTGTAAAATTATACAAGTATAGAGTGACTAGAGTACCTACAGAACTGCATAAGTTATAACCCTTTGAATGAGTCAGTTATACCTGTATAGGGTATAATTATGTATAATGCGTTTAAAAAAGGTTTAACATTTCATGGAAACGCCAATACCAACAATTTATTTAAACAACAAAACACTTTTAACTTTATATTATAATATAGATTATACTGATTATAGGTGTATGTAGACATATTTAATGACTTCAGAATTATGCACGGGCTCTTAAAAAAGTAGGTTACAAAGTATGGAAGGGTAAGTGACTTCGTATTAATTTAATTTCATTAATTAAATTATCACTGATGAAATATGATTTTAATCGGAAATAAAATATAAGGGTCTGGGTACCAGAATAATTTGATTAGATCCCTCAAATGTCGGTAAAGTATATTACATTATAAGTCCAAACTTTCTAGTCATTTAATTTTAATTAAAATTTTTTAAGAGGCCTTAATTATATTTTACGAGAACTCGCACTATACTGTAACTTGTATAACAATCACATCAAATGTTAAAAGTTTACTGGTTGAAAGGTTATGATTGATATACATATAAGTTATAATTAATAAGTAAAAGTGACTATATATAAATAAATTTAAGGAGAAATTATTAATGGTATATGATGAATATTCCTATTTGAACAAAACTAAATTATTATTATTGAGTTTATATTTTTAATGTTTTTAGCTATGCATTATATAACTCAAAATATTATTAATTATTATTAATAAATATATTATACAGTTATACCTATTATAATTTATAATACGTAGTTTCACATTATATTTAATTTATTACATATAGGAAAGCGAGACAAGTTGACTACCTTAAGGTTTCAATAATTATCATGCTACAACTATAGTAGACAGTAGTGTCCCTTGGTTGAAACAGACAAAATTACGTTTCAACGGGACAATAGTGGATTACTAAGTTCTGTTGAATATAATTTTATAAATCCCGAATAATCCTTTTGAAATAACTCTATATATAGTATATTTAATATTAAAATAACACAATATAATACTTTTTTACTTAGTACTTAGGAGAATTGTTGTTGACGTATTATTGTTTACGGCCTTCTCATTTTCATTGTAATGAATACTTTATCATTACCAATGTTTGTAACCCACACCAGCTACCTGTTAATCGCTACAGCGGCGTATCTAACAAACATCATTTTTTTTCATGTGCGACTGACCGGTTTTTAATAAAATATGTTATATGATGTCGTTATATTTTTTTATTATTTTTTTTTTTTTTATCACATTTAGAGTTGAAGATGTACATAAATAATTGGGAAAAACTATCAAAAATATCTGAAAATGGGAATAATTATACAAATGCAACAGTTTTAAAAAAAATGTATTTTAATTTTTTTTTGAAATTCAAAAAGGAATAATGGCAGAGACTTGATATTTTGTCTTCAAATATTATTTTTATTACTATTTTTTATACATAATGAAATTTTCAAAATATTTAGACTAATTTAAATTTATTTATAAAAATTTTCTATGTTTGAATGTTAGTCAAATAACTTGAAAATATAATATAACTAATATAAGGGTATTTATCAGCAATTTAAAAATATCAGGTAATAACAGTAAATAATGTCAATATAACCAATTAATTTAAGTTAGATAATTAGGAATTTGAAATTTGAAATTTGAAATTCACTCTAAATTATATATTATTGCCAAATTGCATACGCGAGACGAGTATAAAGAGTAATAACGGAATTATTGACAAAATATAAAAAATATTTATTACAAATATTTTACGATAACGCTGAAAGCTATTTTAGTGGTTGTGTATATGGTTTCATACAAACGAAATTAAAAGCTAAGTTTGCCATATAAGTAATAGGTGTAAAATAAAATTTGATAAAAGATTCCACATATCAATAAATTAAAGAAAATTATTCTGATTAAAAATACTTAAATATTATAATAAAATTGACCAAAATCAGTAAACATTTTGTAAATATTATATAATATGAATTAAAAATATAAATATTATAAATAGGTAAGTCAATTCTATATTATCTGAATAATTTTTTTTTTATGTAAGTCAATTTAAAACTAAAATGAGCGTCAAGAGAAAAAATATCACATTAATATTATACCTAATGACTAATAAGAATTTTTATTCCTTTGTATTATTTAAAATTTTAAATATTTTTATTATCATACCTATATTTGATAATTTATTTAAATAATACTCGTACTTAAATTTGAAGGATTTTGATACACAATAAACAATAATTTATAATAAATGTAATAATTATTAAAAAAAATATATATATATACTTAAATTTTATAATTTAATTGAAATTGTCGGTTCATTGAACAACAATCGATCGTTTGAACACCGCTTTTAGGGTATTTTAAAATGGTGAACTACCTCGTCCATAATATAAATAGAATATTTGATATAATTTTAAATAGTTGTTATTACTTTTGGATACGTTAAATTTAATGAAAATTATAAATAATTGTTTCATTCCATTTTATGTGCATATAACATTTTAAAAAATTACAATTTTTAAACGTAAATATAATTTATTTAATACTTTTATGTTTTTATTTTAATGGTAGGTATAATATATATTACGTTCTCGCTAATTGTAACACATTCCCCATAGGATACAATTAAGCACGTATTGAATACATAAAAATTCCAAACGCTTTCGAGCTTAGATAATTTCGCATAGAATTCGTGTTAAAAGCATTTGTGTTTAAAACTTTATTCCTCCCTTAGGTATTTGGGAATCTATTCTGCTGCAGTTTGATAATCAACAGGCGAAGCTCAGAACAAATATTCAAATATCTTCATGTACAGTTTAATATAATATTAAATTCTAAACGAATACATTTTAACTAATACCCATGTAGATATATAATTAAATAACTATATACACAATAACAAAAAGTAGAGTACATTTTAGCACAAACATTTCTTAAAGAACAATAAATTGATCATGGATTTACATAAGTGTATGAGTATATATATATATATATATATAAGGGAATAAAATATGTGTTAAATCAAAAAATTAAACCAGCTGATAAATAACATAATAATAATAATTGCAATTTTAAAGGAGCGTGAAATAGTTTATTACATAACAATGATAAATGTTCTATATTCTGTCTTATATTTTATGTAAACATGATAATATTTTTTTTTTTTAGATAGAATACGCAATATTACTAATTATCTTAATTCAATTAAATTATAAATTACTATTGAATTAATAGGCAGTCTTTAATGGAAGTATGTTATATACTTGTTATATCAATTTTAAATCACGTTTAAGCAGTTGGACATTCAAATTGAATGTATTGTGTCTTCGTATAATATATTACTATTATACAAAATCCTATCTAATAGTTTTTAAATATATTATAATTTATTCATATTTAATATTTTAATGTATAATAATAATTATGAGCCTGACAATTATAGTGTACTGTGTATAAAATATATTTAAACCCGAAGTTATATGAAATCATTTCTTCTTTTATAATTACCTAAAAAATAATTATGTAATATGTTGAAATTACTTATTAAAATTTAAAATAGCAAAAATACAATTTGCTTATGAAGATTATATATTTTAATTTAAAACTTCTGTTTTTATATTAAACTATCTTAGCTGGCTTTGAGTAATATATTATTATTAAAAAGATTTCTATTCATTTTGTTCAAAACATCTTTTTGAAACATATTTTCATATTGTTCCGAAGTGATTTTGACGACAAGTGACAAATTCGTGATGAAGTGTTTAAATTGGAATATTGAGTGAAGTTTCTGAATTTTGATATTAAATATGCGCAGTTTCGTTTATTGTTTTCACATTTAGGTTATAACATAGGTTTTGATCAGATACATACTCTGGAAGTGACATTGGTGATAATGTGAATAAAGATTGATCGATAAAATAAATATTTATGAAATGCTTGTATTTATTTTATCGTAGATGATTGGACATAAATTTGTTAAATTGATTACAATAATATACTATAAAAATTAATTGTTTCTATTATTATTATTTGAGAATTTTTTAAGAACTTAAGAACTTACGAAGAAACTTTTGTATCAAACATTTTTACTTAAGAAACTAGTTTTATGCCAAAATCTTTTTCTAACAATTTTAATCTATTTAGTTCAATACAATACTATACATTTTTTATTTTTACAATATTTATTTAGTGATTTATTCTTAGTAATTATTTTCATATATTTACAAATGTGTATTGCACCATCATTCTCTATAATCATGCATTTAGTTCATAATATCACATTTATATTCCATACACATAATTAATAAATATTGATTTTTTTTTAGTAAAACTTTGCATGGACAACTACAGAGAAGAGAAAATATTCAAAAATGTGGTGATAGACACAAAAAAAAACGGCACACATCATTGTAAAATCAATACATTCATCACTCCACAACTAAGAATCAAAAGTGATAAAAGTGACCTGATCAATAATAGCAAATCACCCAGGTTTTTTTAGTGTCAAAATTAAAAATAATTCAATAGTTATCTCCACAATTATAATTTGTGCCTGTGTTTGGAATTCAGCAGATTAGTATGTAATAATATAATAGTAATATTTAAAAACCTAACGTTTTACTGAAGGGGTTTTACCTATTCCAACAATTTGAGATAATTTCTCACTGTCTATAAAACTTTTTTAAAAATGTTTTCGACAAATTAAAAACTTTTAAACTTTTGATTATTATAAGTATATATCATTTTTCATTATGCGATGTCAACGATTCAAATAATAAGACAGTGGCTGTAAATAAAGATAATAATATAAAATTACCAAATTACTTTTAGATTATATAACTACGCAACAGAGTTCAAAACAAGAATTTTTTTTTATCAAACTTTTGTTATATTAACATAAAATGAATGTTTTATTTTGTGTATATATATTCGTATATCGAAATCAAAATGTTAAGTTTATAGCAGAACTTTTCCAATAAAAGAATAAAAGTGGTTTAATTTATACATTTTAATGTTAATTCGTCTCATATATTATATTTGGTACGTGTTGTTAGTTTCATAAAATATTATTCAAATACGTTTGTATTAACATTTCTCGTCGATAATGGTAATGATGATGGTGTAGTCCGGTAGTCGACTGTCAAGTCTAAATAATAATTAAGCTATTATAGCCAGTTCCATAATATTATATTATATTGTATATTGTTCATAATGTATCTACTTCCTATAGATATAGGTATACGCAATTTTTATCGAACTACGATAATAAAATACGTGTCGTGTTATTATTTCGCATTGTATCGTTATTTCGTCCATGCAAAGAACAGAAATCGAAATAAGTATCTAATTAAGTCCATTGTTAAAATTCGATTTGCACGTCATCCCACTCGTCCGCCGCAAATCTGCCCTATTTGTACGTAGTATATAATATAGTGTTTAGAAGCTAATGGACCGCATGCTTTGGTTTTCCTAATACATACATCATATATATATACCTATATAAAGCTTAAACGCTGTGAAACTAAATTCCCTATATTATATGTCCGGTTATTGGCCTAATGGCCTGTTGCAGTTGGTATAAAACACACAATAATATCAAATATGATATAGGTACATATATATTACATATTATACTGCATACCGCTATTAGCATACGATGTTTATAATCATATCGTAAACCTTTTTATATATATAAAAAAAAAAAGAAATATAAATTTCGATTTGCCATAATAAACTATCTATAGGTATATTCTTTAGGTAGTTTTTTTTTTCAGAGGGGCTGTAAACCGGGGCGGGTTTTTAGTGAACTTTTTGTTGGTCCAAGGTCCAACTCGCCACTATACTCAGTATACGTAAATTTAAAAATTCGACGGAAGGCAAATTTCTTGTAACCATTTTTCCCAAGGTCGAGAGGTGGATGGGATTCTAAAAATTGAAAATGACGTCACTGTAATAATACACACATATAAAAACCATATAAACATAATATGATAGTCGCTTACAGAATAGCCGCGATGAGTCACGTCAGCCGTTTTTTCTTCGATGAAGAAAAGTTACCGCGCGTTTCCCGCTTCCCTGCGCGGATACGGTCGGACGGTTAAACGGAGAAAAACGAGCAGCTTTTCTCGCGTGTTATATTTCACGTCCACCGCGTGGTGGTTATACGTGTTAGCATGATACATAACGGCTCGTATCCGTTTCCGTCGAGTGCTATTGAAAATCCCGTTGCTCTTCTATATATTAAGGCACCTATACCATACTGCTGCACGCGCGTACGGTTCATTTGCTACTGACACCTTTACAAATTAATAATTTCGCTTCGCCGAAAAACGATACGTATAATACAGCGTATATAATACGTGTATTATATATATTATAATTTATAGTTTACACTTACGTGTATGTTAGTCGTGTAAATTGTATACGTATAAATAGGGGTGCCTACCTGTATATAAACTACGCGAACTCTGTCATAATATCTATAATAATGTACCTGAATGGTCTTGCTAAGAAAAAAAACAATAAATGTAATTTAAAAAATAAAAACCGAGATTGCCTATTACGATTTAGTTAGGTACTTTCGTATCTTATTAGTTATTTTACACGATTGAAACACGGTATAATAGATTACTAGAAATACCTTAAAAATTATTTTAAAATGTAGTAATAACCTAACCTAACTTTGATTATTGTGAATAGTTAAATTGTTATTATTACGGAAAAGGAAATCATGCTCATAATATTTTTAAACCTATTTCAAGCACCTAGTGTATAAAAAAAAAATAATATATCATAAATAAATAATAAAACCATAGTGAAATATAAGAAAATACAAAAAATCATTTTCTCGAAATATAATTTCCATTTTAAGATAATACACTTAGTAGTGTACCTAAACAATATATATAATAATATATTTATATATACACACGAGATTCAATAATCTTCATACAATATCGGTAAATCGTAAGTTATATTTTTCTGACTATATATATACTTATAATATACATTATATATCAAGATATTGTAAATACAATGACACTTTAAAACACCCTAGGTCGCTAAAATTAAGTTCGATATTTAGAGGGCTTAGTTTATAGAAATGTTGTTTGTTTCTAAAAAAAACTTTTCACTATTTGAAAGTACTCAAGATTTAGAGGTGTTTGTTAGGGAAGATGTCACAGTTTGTGTATACTGTATATGTATTTATTATTATTATACATATATATTTTATATTATTATTATATGATATACATGTATAACTGAGATTTATTTTTCAAATAGAGAGCAATATTAATCGATTTTAGTCGTGTTCGATCTATACATGCATAGACTAAAAGTGGCTTCTTTAAATGCACATCTCTCGATTTCTTAGTCAATTAAACCATTTTTATGATTATTTAGTCTTAAAAGATAATTGTTTCAGTTAAGATAAGATACTCTATCGCAATAAGTTTTAACATCAAGTTGAATTTCTTATACCATTTTGATCATAGTACATTTTTAGATTTTTAAGACGTTCAATTTTTAAATTTCTACTATACGCAAAGTTTTAATTTAATATTCCAAAGTGGAATATCTTTTCAGATAGCTTTTCAATGTTGATTGGTAAGTATCGAAATCGAAATACATAAAAATTGTTTTTATTTCCAAGCATTTCGTATTAAAGCGTAGTAATACTACGCGATAGGATCAAATACCCCGACAAATATTATTTTTGCATGTTGAACTTTTATCCACTCTTCTAAACTCAAATGTTAAAAAATAAAAACTATTGGTTTAATACTTGATAGTTATTCCATATGTTGGCATTTCCATAGCAAAATATAAAATTTTAAATATGATTTATTATGAAAATAGTTTGATAAAAATTATATTTTGATATCTATTTATATAAATTGTAATTATATTTAAAAAAAATAGCGTTTCCAAAATCACAAAAATTAATAGAAATATGTAATAAGTGTCATGTAGTTCTGCGTTAAAACAATCACTTAGTATAACTATAGGGTGTTATCACTTTTCATGTTAGCTTATTTAAATTTGTAACAAAATATTAGCAACTGTTTTTTAAGTAGTTAGTTTTTTTTTTTATTTTTCATGCGAATTTAGGTACTTTTACTTTTAATTATGTGTAATACGAAACTGAATAATTTTTATAACTTTCTACTCGGCACAGGCACAAGTACTTAAATTAAATTTATAATATTTTTAAATTAAATTTCGTTCACCCATAAAAGACGTTTTCTATCGTATTTTGGGAAACTTTTTTGTAAAAAAAATATTTCTTTTCATTTTTATCGTCATCGCGGATATAAAATACATTTTATTTTACCTTTTTAGTATTTTTATTTTTTAGAGCAATAAAAAAACATACGTTTTTTAATAATAAAATAATCAATAAAATGTAAAAGCTCTATGTAATATAATTTTGTACATAATTATCATATCAAAATAAAACAATTATATAATTTTAATTAAGTACCTATCTACACTTAATGCATAATGTTTATACAATGAAGGAAACATTTTTTAATATTATTTTATTTATAAACTTAAGTTAATGTTAACAACGTTTAAATCGGAAGTAGTATATATAATATTATAGTGTCGAATAATAAATATTCATATAATATTTTAATAAATTTAATACATATAAAGATTACAGTACACATATTCTATAATTCTAAAAAAGAAGATAAACTTATTAGTCATTGTATTCTGATTAACGACATTTTTATTTTATCGTCTTTTTTCATTTTATTTTTATTCTATAATATTTATAATATAGTAAAATATCTTAGTTTAATGAAGTAACCTAACCTAACTGTAACTATAATAACTGATTAAAAAAATCATTTTTGCGTGTTTTGCGTTCATACTGAAACTCTCCAATTGATTATACAATAAATGTATGTTTTAATATTTTTGTATTTACCCTAAAAACCCATAACTTTATTATTATGTGAAGAATTTTGTAAAAAAAAAAAAAATTATTGGTCATTATATTAATGCGTTACGTAATAAAGGTACTTATAATATTGAGTTTTTAATAATAATTTTAAAAAAATGCCGCCCAAATACTATTTTCTGGTAATTGTACAACTTTTATTTAAATCTTGTATGATTTTAAAATGGTTCATTTATTTATTGTTTTGTTACTGGTTATTTTTTTAAAGTAAATTAAAAATTTATACACTATAAGAGGTACCTACCGTAGATTGGGGAACTTTTAAATTTATCAATCGCACGCACGCAGCATTAATTTATGATTTATATGCTTTTTGGCAACACAATTTACCAATAGATCATAACGCAAATTTCTCACAGTAATAAAATGAAGAGAACACAATCAGTTTTATCTTCTCCTCTACCGGCTCTACCACCACCATCACCACCACAACTAAGACACTAAATTAGTCATGTATTATATTCTTGTTTAAACCAGTTACTTAGAAGATTTAATTCAAAAAAACGTTATACAGTAGTCGCCGCTTATTGGACTCACTTTGGGACCCGACAATTTGAGTCAATTAACCGAATGAGTCAATAAGGCGAATGACTCAAAAAAATTTTAAGAATGCTTAAATTTAAAAAATTAAAAATTAAAAATATGTATTGAAATTCAAGGTATAAAAAATGTAAAAATCTAGCTATATAAAATAAAATAAAATTAATAAAATACATACATACATAATTAATAAAATTAATTAATTTTTTGATAAAAATACGTCTAATGTTGATTGGATTTTCGCTTCTTCGGCCAACTTCATAATCATATCTTCATAAGATTTATGTTTCTCGAATACGTCAAAATCGCCTCTTTGCTGAATCCCTCTACGTAAAATGTATGTACATATTTTCTTTATTTATCTAATTTTCAAATGACCCTATTAACCGGTGTGTGAGTCGAATAGACGAAATTTTGCTGTGTGTTAGTATATGTGCGAATCGGGACCAACCGTTTTGAGTCTAATAGGCGAATGAGTCAATTAACCGTGAGTCCAATAAGCGGCGACCACTGTATTTATTTTGAGTACAATATATGTAAGTACCTACTGATAGTTCAAAATGTTTTAAATTGAGATTATAATAGTTATATAGGTAAGTATATCTATAATATAATTCAAAAACAAATCACGGTTATAAATAACTACAAATTTTACTTCTTACGCATAGACATTATTCTACCATATAGTATAATACCTATGCGTCTATGTATCCTTTATGGCATATGCTTTTTTATTTTAAAAATAATTTTAACTTTTTAAATAAAAATTGTTATTATTTTAAAAATAACATTTTTTAATACCTATTTCGACGTGATGTTTGTTTAATGGTTTCCTATGTTTTTATGTAAATATTCTACGTGTGTGTTTATCGTCAAACTTTAACGTATATATTATGTATTTATGTATGAAAAAAAAACTAAAAAGTCTGCCGAATGCGTTTAAAAAACTTTATCGTTTGTGATATTAATGAAATAAAAAAGTTGGGCAGTAGTGAGCGAGGCGTGATTCGATTGGAAAAAAAAACAAACGATTTTTATCGCTATATATACATACATGCATATATTTATACATATATAATATATTATATACTCGTCACGGTCGTGGTCGTAGTGGCTTTTACTCCTCGTTACTACTTTATACATATTGTCTTTTGTCGGTTTATGTACACGTGAAAAAAATTTTAAATATATAATATACACTTATGTATGCATTATGCATGTGTGTGTATATATATATATGTATATAGTTGCACAACTTTCGATGTTTACAGATTTACAAATTCAAACCCGCGAGGTAAGCTCGCAGCAGTCTGTCTTCTATTCGTAGGTACCGCACACATATATAGTATACAATTTATACTATAAATATATATACGCATCGCTATATATGCGTATATTATATATAATATTATAATAGGTGCTATATAGAATATGTATATTACTATATATAATATTCAACAGTGAGTTTCTTGCATAATAATATACATAGGCCATTCGTGCGCAACATATTTTCGAGTCAAGTTTTGATGTTCTATATACAATATGTAGAAGTAGAGAATATTATAATATACATAGATATTGTGACACACGTGGATAGATAAAGGAGGTGTATATAATATATATGTGTGTGTATACTCATATTCAATGATTTCCTTCAAGATATTTCATTATAAATTGTATAATATAATATGTATATAAAAATACACTACCACTCGCTCCGTTCCTTACTCAAAAAATACACACACGTAGAAAAAAAGTGTAACTCGTGTTTATAATGTTATCACTCCACTACCAAATTTGTAAGTACACTGTTTTAAAAATAAATATTATGTTTTCCGAACAAACTCAGGTGGAAAAGGAATTCATTTCTCTCCACTCATCGCATCACCTCACCTCTTATAATGACATAATATTTTATCATACGTAGTTTATCCACGTCATGCGTGACGCGATTTCATCGTCACCGGAGATGAAAATAAGCCAAATTCCATTATTACGTGTATTAGTATATACCTGTAAGTACATATTATACTCGCAAAACCTCCTGAGATTATTTGAACACGTGTCAATTTATTAAGAATACGTGACGCAGGTATGTTCAGTATACGCACGACTATTTATGTATATGTGTACAATACTGAAAGTTACACGAAATTGAATTCAATAAAATTGCACGGTAGTATTAAAAACCCATCGTTCGTTTAATATATATTATGGAAAATGTAGTTTGTATAATTTAATACCGCCATTATAATAACATCTACATAATACCTATATGTATAATATTGGATACACTGTATATGATTTCGTGGTTATTTTAAAACAAATTAGTATTTTCAAAACCATCGTTTGAACCGAAAAGAACCAATATTACTGTAATTAATTAGATTTGAATATTTTACGTACACAAATCGCACAAAACATGTCAATATTTTGTTAATGCTCATAATAACGGATTTAATTTAATTTTTATATTATTTATTAGATTTTTAATGGATCTAAAATGTGTAATGGAATAATTATTATTTTGTGTAAAAAATCGTTAAATTGCTTACTATTCGAGTTGTTCGTGTACGACATTTTTTAATATCGAGAAAAGGAAAAAAATATGATCGCAATAAATTGTTAAATGAATTCTAAAAAAAAAATTACATAACATTATAATATAGTATACATCTCATCCGTTTTGCATATTATCGAGACATACCTTTGCATAATGAATATAGTACATAATATAAAGTTTCAGCTTTTAAGGAAATGTATTCATTCGTTATTAATAATAAACAAAACTATTTAAATGACATATTATTCAATATTTCCGTTTTATATTTGCAGGAAAAATGTCCTGAAACGAATTTTGACGTTTTTATCGGAACGACGTTTTTACATTAAACTCGCAAATATTAAAAAACGTTAAAAGTATTAAATTTTTGTGACCCATTTCACGTATCACCAAATACTCAAATCGTATGTGTGTTTGCATATATTATATATGTGTATAATGCTTTAACTATATGCAAGTATGCAACATTATTACGTAGGACAATTATTATTTAATGCTGCTTAACCATTCGACTTTTGGTCAAACTTTAATATATATAGTGTTATTGTCAAAATATTTGCACCAATTGTTTTATAATAATTATTATTTTAAAATATTTAGATTTTGTACACCTTTTTAAGAGTGTCCTGAGGCGATATTAACTTCTTTTTTTTTCAAATGAGATTAGCCTTATTTTCTGTGCATCGCTATGTAGATAATTTTGTTTGAAAATTGTATGTATTCAAATCAAAATTTAAACGAGTAGTTTTCTATGATTTAACTTTAAGCACTGACTAAAAATAATATGTTAATATGATAAAGGTTCAGCAACACAGCAGTACCTCTACTTCAACATTTAAACTCAAAATAATTTATTATTATTTTTTTTTTTTAATGTCTAAATAGAAAATTAATGTTACACCAACACTTTGTCAACGAGAACCAAATTATTCGGTCTGTGATCGGAAACAAAAAAGAGTTATCACGAAAATAAAAAGTTTCTAGAGATTTGATAAAATAATTATTGAAGTCAAAATTTAAAAGTCGAGATGATGGTGTGGCAGACTTCCATGATAATAGGTCTAGAAAATATTGTAGTTATTACGAATGGAAAGTTATAGTAATTCATATTATTATAATCTGTCAAAACTATTATTATTATTTTTAATTGTCTAAATATAATAAATTAATAACTAATAAGTAAGTACCAGAACTAGATTAACTAGATATTAAATCTATTTTATAGTTAGGTAAAAATATTCTTAAGGACTATTATTTTTAATAAATAAATATATATACTTTTTAATTACTCAAATATTTACTCGTTCAAAATTTTAATTTAAATTCATGTCAAAATAAAAAATTAAAAAATCTTCTTTATAATTTACAGTAAAAAAAGGTTGATTGTCATCAAAAAATAAATTTGTATGACCATAGGACATAAAACACTTCTTAAACGTTGTAAAAAGTCAAAAAAATTGAAGATATAAAGCAGAATCATCCTGTATAGGTATTCCGTTAGGTAAAGAAATACTAAATGGCTTGTGGATTCTGATCTGTTAATGGCAGTGACCGGTTTTCGAAAAGCTCCTGCGCCAATGAATCATACTAAAAAATATTTTATTCATCGTTGAGATAGGTATAAGCTTAATCATTTATCTCACGTCGCGTATAGGATATCGATTGCGTTGTATTTTTATTTAAAAATTCATACAGCACTAATAGCCAGACGTCTGATTTCTGTTATAATAAACTTTGCCCATCAATTATTTACCATTGAATTAGATAATTATTTCTATAATTGTTCTCAGCTGTCAAATTAGCTTAAAATATACACACATATTCTGAAATTTAACAAAACATAAATATAACGCGCCGGCGCCACTATGTCACCGATAATTTTTCTTGTGAATTTTATACGCTTGCGTTCGTTTCTCGAAGTTATCGATTAGAATACTTCACATATGTACATTGTATATAATATATATGTAGAGGGAGTGAGTGTAAGAAGAGTGTTGGAGAGAGAGAGAGAGTGAGTGAGAGAAAACTAGAGAACAAGAGTTTCGATTAATGGCTGTTTAATACTTGCTGGAACATTATTGCGGAAATCTAGGAAATAGAAACGTCTATTAATCTATCAATTAGGATTATCTATTTGACATTTGCCGTTAATAGCGGAAACAATTATAATTTTACAAATTAATAATAATAATATGATTGATGCAAGTTAATATACCATTATTATTATGGTAGGAAAACAAATACGCAAATATTATTATTATTCGTTCTGCAGCAGTCGGAGGTATTGATCTCCCTGCCCCCTGGTGCTCATATAGCTGGAATTGTAAAGTTAGCGTGACTTTTGAAAATCATGTTCCGACAAACTCTACTTGGACTGCATGTAAGACATTTATTGGCACCAGCCTTAAATGCGGTTAAAGTTTAAAGTAAAATATCGTCAATTAACTTTTATTTTCAATTTAATTTTAACACCTATATACCTATATAATATTATATACGTGCAATTCAGAAAGTAATCATTATAACAGTTCAAAACTACTATTAAATACTATAATATGGTTAATATACTTTTATACATAACATTAATTTTAATATTAATACAATAATAGGTACATCATAATAGCATTCAAATACCGATGCCAGATAAACATTCTAATATTTTAAAATATACACCGCGAATATTCTGGGTTGTTGTACAAAATAATATTAACGATTAATTTGATTTTAACATTTTAATTCGAGTAAATACTATGATAAGATTTTATCGAATTCTTAAATCTAGGTATGTATTTGGCATTTAAAGAAATATATATTTTTTTTAATTTCGATGCTCAATTTACAGTTACCTATCTATTTATCTGGTTATTTCAGTGTTCAGAACTTTGTTTTTTTTATAACCCACACTTTAAATTTATAACAGCACTGTGACAGCTACATTTATAAAGTGCAATCAAGTAGACCAGACTCGAAGCAGTAAATCTTTCACGTGTAAAATAGTTTCAACTTTAATTGTTTAAAATTAATTAATCAACTGAATTGACGACTAATTAATTCCGACGACATATTCATTAACGTTTAAATTGACATATTTAAATGAAAATTGTTTAAATTCTAGGAAATAGATGTATTATCTATTATATAATATTTGAATTATTATAAAGAGTAACACGCTCTCTATTGATCCAATTTACTATATGACTATGTCTACAATATCGTATTAAGGTGATTTTTGCTATGTATAGCAATAACAAACCGTTACAATGTTTTTATTATTAAATTATTTTTACAAACACACGTATAAATAAAATCTTAATAATAACTTGTTTTTGGTAATTTTGTCGATATATTTATGCCAATTTATTATACGTATTGTTTTTGGCGTAGAAGGTATAAATAATATAATACATTATAATAATATGATATAAATATATATATGCATAATAACTATAATATCATGTTTATTTGAAGAGACGAATGATTTTAAAGTAAAGTACGTATATTATTATAAAAACTAATGTACAAACGAAATGCTACCTATGTTCTACTATATTTTATCGGTATACGTATAATATGTAGACCACAGCGGTTATTTTAATGGTTTGTACCGAAAAAGGTCTGAAAGTGATTATACATGGGGAATAAATTTAGTTTTTGAAAAAGTTCGATTTTTGAGTTGGCAGAGCCCCAAATTTGGAACCAATTTTCTTCATAAGACTCAATAGATGGAAAACGGTCTGGTGCACCGAAAATTCCACTGTAATGGTTTAATTTTTATTATTTTCTTTCTTCATATTGATTTGACAGTTTTTTAGGACGAACTTAGAAGTTGCTGTTGGAATATGGTTAGGGGGAAGGGGTGAAAATTTCGGTGAGTTTTAATTTGAAAAACAATATTTTTTATCGTTTGCTTGTTTTAATTATCTAGAAGAAATTATGGGTTGTTTCTTTATTTTAGTACTATTTTAATTTGTGTGTGCCAAGATGGGATAGAAATTAATAATTATACTGTTATAGTTTGTTGAGTGTACCATGTTATTAGAATATGATTAAGATAAATATGTAACGACCGTCGGTATATAGCTCTGCGACCTTGCCGATAAGCTTAATTAGATTCTTTAGCCGTTGTTTAGATTTATATAAATTAAACGTATACGGACGGATTGATGTTTTGTTCCCAGAGGACCCAAAAGGGTCAATGGCTGTTATATTTCCACTGTATACATTTTGTTTAACGATTTTGATGCTGTAAAATAAAAAGAGATATACGACACTTCATAGAACATAATATTAGACATAATTTTGTGAGCTATCCTCAAACCTGTAATAGTATGATAACACTTCTGTTTAAAAATTAATAATAATTTTGCTTCCTATAACATAGAAAAATATACAAAACTGTAATATAATATTAAACTAAATTATATTTACATAATTGAAATACATATATTTTAATTAACAATATAAAAATAATAATATCAAAATAATGTTTGTCAATTGTTGATCGTATATATTTTATTATATGCAATTTACTGTGGTAAAATTAACCACTAGCTGAATTGAACGCAAATAAATTATTAATTATTCACAAACATTACCCATTATAACTAATATAATAACAATAATAATAACATTTGGAAAATGACTGGCCATTTCATAATACGCTAAACAGTGCACTATGAGATCAGGTTTTTTTAAAGACACACAATACTCATAAAATTAAATACTATTAAATGAACACTATACCTTCAAAAACATTTCACTATTTTGTACTCGTTAAGAATAGTGTTGACTGTATTGACCATTGGAAGCTACAAATGAAGCACGGCATGAGTGGCATTACAATAATATAGTATGTAGAACATGAATTATTCAAATTCAATAATTTGATTAAATACAATATTTAAGTGGGTTATTTTTACACTTACAGACCTCCCCCCTCCCATCCTATTGAATTAATAATAATAAAATAATATTGTGTATTGACGTTCAGCACTAGGTTTGATTGGTGTTCTGTACAGAAATATGACTGGGTTCTAAATATCTCTTACTTTATATTGTGCGTGCTCGCATTTCTTATTATCTAAGTAAGTCGTTTTTGTTAATGTAGAGGTAAAATAATATAAACGACTAACAATTTTAAAACACCGCAGTGAAATTGATTTCACATAACTACTATAATTAACTTAATACTTTATTGAAGTGATTCGACGCCATTAATTTAAATTGTTATGTTAAGTTTAGTCACAATCATGTTTTTTAGGAACAACCTATAGAAATACTTCAAGAAGTTGAACCAGACAATGCGCCATGGCTGGACAATTTTGAATCCAGTTTTATACTCTAGTCTTTTAAATATTAAATTAAGTATCATTTAAATTGTGTGTAAAATTGAATTACCCCGTTATTTTTCTAAATTACGAGTATTTGTGTATACATAAATAAGACTAAAAGTGTGTACATATGAATACTTTTAAATAAATATGATTAAAAAAAAAAATAAAATTTAAAAGTAAAGGTTACTATATTGTATTATTTATTATTATTATTATTATTATGTATTTATATTTTATAATCATAATACAAAAATATAAATAGTCTTATTATTCTTATAACAGTTATAACAGCAACTAAATAATATTATGAATACTGAATATTACAAATTACAATAATTTTAATTTTAAGTGAACACCTACTAAAAGTGTTTTTTAATATTGGTTTTTATTTTCCTTTTTTGAATATATATAAGTATATATATATATATCATTAATATTGGTCTACATTATAATATATAATTCTAGAAGAAGGCACAATATACAAAGTACTACCATTTAACTACAGTTTTTAACGAAATTATTAAATGATATATATGCAACTGCAGTGACAAAGACTATAATATTATTATGTTTAAACTGCCAACATATTCTACATTTTAGGTTAATGAAAAAGCTTCTACTTCGATAAAACTAAATAAAACTATTGAATATGATGAATTATTTCTCAGAATTTCTAAAATATAAATATACAGTTTAAAACTTATTAAAACTTATCAAAACTTAAAAGTTAAAAATACTTGTAAAATTAAAAATTCCTCATATACTGGCATTAAAGTGGAACATTTAAACTGTAAGTTCAACGTTCAACTTGACTTAATCTGAGACGTAGAACTTTTGTGTATACATAACATTAAAATCCAAGTACCTACCAAAGTTTCGTTATTGTATACAGCATGATACCGATTATTTATAAATTATAAAAACCTGATTGAAATCTAGATACACGACATTTTAATTATCTAAATGATTGCTCATTTGATTCGTAAGTTTGTGCAATTAAATTATTACACAAATATTATATTGACTTGTATTTTTATAAAATACTATTTTTTTAAGGTCAATTAGTTGAATTATGGATGATTATTAATTATCTTAACTGTTGAACTATTTTGTAGTTAATACTAATAATTAATAAAAAAAAAAAAAATAAAAAAATTCCTATTTTTGACCTATCGAAATATAAACTAAATTATTAATAAATTAAATATAAAATAAAAACTTTTATCAGGTTAAACTGTATCTACATCACTGTTATATACATAAAATTACCTACTTAATGACGAACCATATATTTCATTCGTCACTATTTTCTTATTTTTTCTATATACAAAATTGATTCATATAGTTTTAACTTAATGCAAGTTGTTATTTAATACGACATTTTTACAGTTCAATTTACATATTAAGCATATATTTTACAATGTTTACATATACCTACCTATCTACGTATATAATCCGTTTCGTCCTTATTGTATAGTTTATAATATTTATTGAATAAAATAAATAAAAACAGTTCAAAATTTAATGAAATATTATTTATACTCGGATGAAGGAAACCCAATAAAGTAACTGAAGTGAATATTGTCAATATTAATAAAAAAAAAAACCAGCACTTTTCACTTCGACAACATCACCCTACCGCCGTTTCGCTTTGTTTGAAAAAGAGTTCCCTTTGGACTATAGTACTATACAAATGTCATCCCGTACGACGCACGGCACCCGTGGTGACCTCACCCTAAAGTATAATAAATATTGAAAATAAAACTAAAAAAAAAAAATCATGTTGCAAATTGCTGGTAAGACTCAAATTGGAAATGATAACCTTTTAGAATAGCAGTCAGAACAATTTGAAAACATTTTAAAAGATCTGTGGAAAAAGTTACCGATTGCTGGTATGTGCAGAACCTCAATAAACGTGTAAAACGAAATATAATAAAATGTACTGGTGAAGTGGTGAATGTCAATTTCCACCTCTGAATATTCCAGACAAGATATTACAATACGAAAAATAATAAAAGGTAGTAGTCAAGTAGATACCGCTCTGCTGTGTACTAGGTGTAGATTGGGACATTATTATGTTAAATTTAAATTCAATGATTTATCATTCTATACAAAAATAATTCTGAACTGAGACGGTCTGTCAGCCTATATCACCAAATATATTTCGTGATTTGTGTTTTTTTTTATATATCTATTAAAGTCATTTATTTTAATACTACGGTATGAAAATATTCCATTTATTACATTATTATTTACTAGTATTATTATAATTAATATAATATATTTTTACCATAAATATAATCAACTTATAAAACTCAAAATGTAATAACATTTTTAGGTAAATATCGCAAAACAATAAAAATAGATTCATGCATAAATAATAAATATATAATACCTGGGTATCTTAAAATGAATAAATAAATGAAAAATGTAATTGCGTATAGTAAAATTCATAACTATATAATATACGTAAAAGTTTAAAGTTCCCACAAATAATGTCTTTAAATAATAAGAAAATAATTATCAATTAAATTAAATTAAATAATCATCTAAATAGTTTATCGCTGAAAACATTTGTTATAACATCATAATTCAAAAATGCCTATAAATATGAATATATTATAATAATATGATAATTACTAGTGATATAATAATAATAGGTATATCTATATGTCAATAGGTAAGCACCTATTTACTAAAATATAAATAGTTCATTGTAATTTTATTTTTAACCACTGTCAATAAGAACACTGAAACTATCAGAAAGGTTTAAACAAATGATCTCAATAAAGTTGACTACGGATTACACTTAACCATAACGATAAATGTAACGCTTTATAGTGTTTGGTGAAAGTGGTGAGACGTGAGAGCGTTAGGAATATTAATAGGTACACGTTATGATATTTTGCCATTATTGGATACCTATAGATATAGTGCTCACACTGTACCTACCTATCCAACGTGCCCTCATTCCTCTGGGTTTTACTTGTCGTTATGATCTTATTTCTCAATATGCCACTTTTGTCACTTCACTTAACCGTGAGTCGTGACTTAGGAAGTTCCGCTAATTATAGGTATATACTATTATGTATATATTATATAAGTTTTATAGAATAATATAGAAATTTCAGGTTATAGGTTAGGTTAAGTTCTGTGTACTAGATTTTTGTTGTTGTTGTTGTATGTCGATAAAACTAATGGTGAAAATTAAAATCGGAATATATATTTGAATTCTTATCATCATTTTAAATTTGATTTTAAAATGTAAGAATCGAAAAGTTTTTTAATATAGATTAAACTGAACTAAAAGTATCAAAAAGTGGGATTATTGATTTCAATTGAACTTCATTACGAAGTTTGGTGACATTTCTTTAACACTACAGTCACACACTCTACTCTATAATGGTCACTTATCATGCACACAGTGTCACATGATACTTACTTAGAAAAGCGTATATATTAAACTACTTAAAACGGATAATATCGAATCCCCTCTATATATATATTTTTTTAGTTCAAATTCCGTTAAAAACAGATTATTTGTAACTTTAAAATTCTACCTATTATATAACTTTGTACATTTTGTAGTATTAAAAAAATTTTTATTAATATATTTTTTTTTAATATCAACGCTATTTTTTTTCTTCACTCATAATATTGTAGACAATTAAAAAAATTAATGTTTATGCATGCGCACACTAAAATTGTTATAATTGTGAAATTTTCTCAGAATGAGCGTTTCATCGAAACCCACTCCCGAAAACCTAATTCTAATCGAACATCGTCCGGCTAAAACATTTAGTAGCACCTCATCTCAGGTCGAACACACACTGCATGTGCACACCACAAATGACACGCGGCACATAACACGAGTGTACCTGTGGTGTGTAATGTTTACACAATAATATTTATTTACCGTCGTGTTTATTATGCGGGCGGGCGTGCGTGCGTCGAGATTTCGAGAACGAGAAAACTGAAAAGTTTTGTCGGTCATATCTGGTGGCGCGTGTAGTACATCTTATAACAGCCAGGGCACAAAAGTCAACATGCGGTATGCAAATGCGTATAAACTTCCTGCGTGTCACGCTTAATCCTGCGTTGAAGTAATGCCGAAAATATAAGTCGATAACCAACCGGAAAGATTAAAACCTTGCATTTAATTAGAAAACACTTTAAGCCGTGTCGCGTCCTTCGGCTAGCGTTTTCGCACCCGCGACGTATAATCTTGTGTCACCGCAAGCGCGCGCCGAAAGATTATGGAAAAATACTCGGGCTGTGTGTACCTATGGTGTATGTTTAGACAGTATTATTACTCGTAGCTAACCCGAGCGGCGGAGGACACGACCCCGCAAGAGTTTGCTTCGACATTGCAATAATGTTATTTCCGAAAACATCTTTTAGCGCCAGCGTGGGGGGGAGGAGGGGGAGGGGTGAAAAAACCGTATCCAAGAGCTCATCACGGATTTATCGTCGTAATTAAATGTTGTGTTTTTTTAACGTTTCGTCTATCTTAATGTACCCTTGGACACGAAATAGTTATTTACGAAGATATTGAATAATCTAATTATAAGATCAACAATTATTAATATTACGGAAATTATAAAAAATAATATTTTTGAGGTTTTGTTATTTTATTGATTTCTCGACTGTATATTTTTGTTATATTAATATTTATTTATAAGCTTCTTTTATAGTTGTAAATTTTTGTGATTTGTGATTTTACTCTAAGATCACTTAAAAACCACATTAGAAACGATTTTGAGTAAATCTGTTTTATCCATATTCCGCGTGATTCATGAAACTATAACACATGGTGCGCTGACATTCTCTCTATCTGATACGTTTTAAGTAAAATCCTTTAATGATTCCTTGATTTCTAACAAAGTATTACCCGATTCACGATAAATGAATCCTGTATGTTTATTTAATGACGTATTATTATTACTATATTTTAAATTGCGTTTTAACGGAAAGCGGGTTCAATGTTTATTAGCGTGTAAAACATGTATAAAAGTATACCATAAATGTATATTATTATATGTATAATGTATATATATTATATGATATGGAAACCAGAAAAATAATATTTTTATACGACGTAAAATTTGGAACGTTATTCGTATTTATTTCTCGTGTACGCATCATATACAACTATGTTTAAAAATCGACGAACATAAATATTATGGCAGTCGGTAGTATAATGTGATATTATTGTATTGTATGCTCATGCTCACTATATTTTATAGTTTGACTTTATTTACACTCTACACTCTATAGTCTATACAGTCATTTTATATTTATAAATGTCAATGGTGAGACGACCAAGATTTATACTAGATACTATAGATAGGTCACCTACACATCGCAAAAAAAAAATAGAATGAAAAATTACCGATTTTATTAATTATAGAACGATTGCGATATTATCGTGATGTTTCTGAAGACCGCGTACATATACGTATAATTTAAGGTATGTACTCAGCATTTTTCAATATGAAGGAGGCAATTTTTTCCCCATTAGTCTTCGAGTTCATTAAAGTAATTACACATAATATTTTCAATAATAAAAATGAATAACGTATAAGTACTCAAAAGTTTGCCCATATGTATTTTTTATGTTAAGTGCATCCAGATTATTGGCAATAGCCATTTCCTTCAAAAAATATGATACCGGTATTCTTCACTCTTCATTTTCCTATATAAATAAATATCAATAAATATATTTGTTTTATTTAATAACACTAACCTTTTGATGTACGGGTACCCGTTAAAAAAAAATAAATTTAAACTAAATTAAATAAACTAATGTACATGGCTACACGAGTGTAACACGACAAAGATCTGATATTGGTATGAATATTAAATAACTTTTTTACATTCAATATGTTAAAGTATTTTTGTTTTCATTTTAAATTCGCAGATTATTTATACATTCAAAGGGAAATCTAAATAAAATTAAAAATTCGAATAATAACTTTTAGTAATGCAAAAATGTGCGTAATGATGGACTGACGCGCCGAATGAATACAGACTTACCTTACCTTGGTGGTGTCAGACCTAATTATTAACTAATACTACACATACTATCCATTATATAATACAATATACATTATTCAATGCGTAACAATATATTATGTATTATGTATATAGTATCGTTATCGAAGCCGTCCGTCGACGATGACGGCGACGACACGACCAAAATAACAAGAAACCTAAAACATATTATACCAACTAAAATTATTATTTCTGTATAATAATTATTTTAAAAACTTGATTTTTAGAAAAATGCTGGTGGCTAAAGCTTTTATGTAATAAAGTGCACGAGGATTTAAATATGAGCAAGAAAATGAAAAGTACGTACGTTTCTTTATTTTAGAGGAAAACGTTATTTCATTTTTGGAGGAAAACGGTCCCACATCCATATGGATTATTAACTGTCTTGTTTCTTATCGTCAGTGGAAAATGTAATTGTAAACTGCACCTGTAACGATTATTCGAAATTTCAGTGAATTCCCAAATCAGTAATTATAGTACTTAATATTCATTTTGACCAAAGCCGTGATTTAGTACAAATACTTTCAAGTTTAGATACAAAATAATTATATAATCAGTACATTAAAAATCCTCTTACTTCTCAAATGACCTCTCTAACTATTCCAGAAAATCCCATCAGAAGACTAAAAAGAAAATGGCCTAGACTCCTTAAAACAATAAATAAATATAAATAATTATGTATATATTCAAATGCAGAGGTGCTATTAATGAGTAGTTTCCTCAAAAACGTATTCACTATTATTCATGTTATGTAAATATTTCCTTATTAATTATTAACATTTACTTATTGTACTTACTTAAGTGTAGATTGTAAATAAGCTATTTTAAATTAAATTGTAATAATTAGTATATCGTATGGCGCTGGTTTGCTGGTAATTATTGTGAATTAAACTGTTTTAATATTTCCATTTTAATTGTAGTCTTTATTCATCCCACCCAAATATTTTTATATTTATTGGAAAATTAAAATAAATTAAAATAGACTTATTATTAATATTATATAATAGTATAAAAAACCCATTTAAAATATTTATAAATACCAAGATTATAAAACAAAAAATATAAAAATGAAATATGGGTTAAAATTAGAGTTTGGAAAATAAATTATATAAAAGTAATGAAACGTTGACAAACCAATATTTAATAATAATATATTATTATTTAATTTTTTATTCTGTATACTTGAATATAATTTATACAATAACATGTTATAATTATTTGGAACAATAAGTGTTGTATAATACAGTTGACAAATACCTACCCATGTCATTTTTTATCATATTATTTATTTTATCCATTTATTAATTATTAAATGTGGATATATGATGATAAAAACCAGGACGCTGTTTACAGGATACAACCGTTCGTGTAAATTCACCTTTTTTTAATAATCGTTTGCGCACCCAGATTTTTAGGTTTAAATAATACAAGTCGTTTGAACACAAGAAATTTCGCAGTTAAATGTGTAAAATAATTTGCAATATTTGCCGTGTGCCCGTGTTATTGAATGAAAATTACTAAACTGTATATTATTACCAGTCATATACTAGCTATTATCTTAATCATATTTTCTACGCCACGATGGTACCTACGATTCATTTCAATATAATATTATTAAAGGTATATATTTTTTTTAAAACTGATTTTAGTCTAAAATAACTTAATATTTTAAATGTGCACAAATGAGTCGTCACTCATCAAGTTACAGGTAAAAAAAATGTCTTAAAATGAATTTCACTGGCGAAGCATAGCTACTAAATGTATGGTTTTGTTTTTATCTGTATTAGGCACAGTTTACAAACCACCGGTATAAATATAAAAGATAGTATACGTAATTTTAAATCAATTGTTTTAAACTTTAAGATTCCCGTGGTCGGCAGTCAATCCCAATGACTCCCCTTCCCTCGTCAATATTAAAATTCGTTAGTCACTATATTATATACACTCTTATTAGTTATTACTTTTCTAGAAAATTTCAATTCATCATTAATTAATTTAAATATTTCATAATACATATAATAATATCGGTTTTTGACGTATACACACTATATAATATTATTATGTTATTAGTTATTACACGAATAACATGATACATAGTATTATATGAATAATAATCGTTATAATATTATAGAGCTTTTATACTTGAAGTATCTACTTAAATGTTAAATAAAATTTAAAATGATATTGTTAATAGGCACATGGGATCATGACGTGGTCAAAGAGGATATTTTTTTTTTACGGAATTTATCTTCTGAATGTTTCGTTTTATTTAAATTTACTCAAAATATATGCTGGGTGGGTATACAGTATACAATCATTACATCGTTTAGAACACAAAAAAGAGTCTTTAATTTATTTTATAAGTCGTCGCACGGCGTTGTTTCATTATTCATTTACATAATACATTTTTTTTTTATTTTTTTTTTTTATAGTGTCAAATTCAAACTTCTCTGACGTTTTTATTCGGAACACGTTTTCCCGGCGTCGAGAGCAAAAGTACCTACGTGGATATGCGGTTTCATGCCCACCAAAAATATCAAATGTGTTTTACGGGTATATCCACAGCGTTTTATTGTTCCAACAATAATTGTTGAGAGTAGACATCTGGAAAGGCTATAAAAAATAAACCGCACAAGGCACAGTAACAAAACGAGAAAAAATAGGCCAACAAAATTATTTTCATATCAAAAAACCAATGTCTACAACAGTAGAGCATAGTTTAAAATATTTATTTTACGACTTCTATGTTTTGTTTATGTATCTACCTATTCTCTATTATATATCGATAAATTACAAAATTATACCAATTAATATATGTCATCGATATCGAATTAAACGATTTCGTAAAATAATAATTAATAATTATAATGATCACAAGTAAATCAATCTGTGTGAAAATTATTAAAAAACTGGTTAGTCAACCATCTGTAATTACTCGAATAAATGTAACGTTTAACATATTATTATGAATAGTCCAGGGATTGCCATTGGAATATCTATTTCCCTCCTAAATTCTGACTGACGATTTCATATTTCCCTGTAGGGGCTATACACGATTGAATCCCCACTGGCCGTTATATGTTTATTAATATTAAATGTCGGTGCGTGTATAAACAGTATTTTGTGTTGAATATAATTTTTTTATTACGTCCATTTTTATTACAAACCATTTTATTTTGGACTCATTGATATTCAATACATTTTTTAGTGCACAAATTTCCGGTCACTTATAATAATACATACATATTTAAAATAATTTATTTATAGTGTTTTAAATGAATTAAACTGCACATATTTCAATGATGTATGTTTTAAAAGAAAATATTAAGTAATTAGTAAGTCTGTAAGAATCGTATAATATTATATAAACATTCGTAGATAATCTATTAAAATATAACAGAAAGAATTGCTAAAACTTATAACATACATTTTAACACGATTATAGGAAAGAGAAGTACATCCAATATTTAGTAATTATTATTTATTATCATCTAATTATATTTCATTAAATTTTTTATAGATTATTGGTGATGATTTCAGATTTGTTTGTACATTATGAAACAGTGCATGCATTTTAATATACTACAGTCTCGTGGAATAATATTTAGGTAAAATTAAACTATTCCAATATTATATTAGGCAGAATTACACAATTTACCAATTGTGTGAACTTTCTAGTATACACTTTTGAGTGAAGTTATAATTTAATATTATTAATACCTTGTACGAATCGTAGTATTGGTTTTTTATTTATCGGGCTAAAAAAGTCGTTGTCAGCCGTATACCTACCGTTTGCGCATCGTTATTGTTTTTGTAGGACAGTTGCATCGCCCGTTTACCCTATAGGTACGTCAATTTAATTTTAGTGGTTATGTATATATTAAATTCGAATTATGAAAATGATTGCATTTTCAACCATCATTTGGTATTTAAAATGATTTTAATTATTTTGTACACCCTTCTATTGTATTATTGTATGTTTATACTCAAACAGCGTGTATGAAAATTTGGCATAGGCAAATTAACTATACAGATGATGCGCAAACGATAACCGTCGCCGTTGGCATATCAGTTTTATACAACTATCCTTGTTAAGCGAGAAGGGCCATATTGTAGTATTGCACTATGTTAATTACCTGAGACAGTGTACTTATTACCATATTTTATTTTAGTTACCTTTTTGTTCATACCTAATAATAAATGTACACACAATTACACAACACACAAATTTCGCACAGCACAACTTGTCAGTTTTGCTTTGTGATCTTTACCAATTATAAAATATATTATCATGTTATAGTTATATACATGTTATATACTATACCTAAACTTGGATCATTACATTATGTTTAAAAACTATAAAATATAAAATTCAACAATATTGATTATTATAATATATATATTATATATCTTAAAATTGATGCTATAATAATAATTGAATAATTTTGTAGTAGGTATTTTCTAATATAACCAATAATTAATGATATAAAAATACCCATTACTATTAAAAATCGAACTTAAATAGCATTTAAAATCGTATTATTAAGTGTACTTTATCTATTAGTCCCTCTCTACGTATATGTATACATTTGTTGTCACTATTTAATTTATAAATACAAGTGTATACTTAAATGTTTCGTTAAATCATTTATGTGAGAAATACAATATAATAATATAATTTCAGGTATGTTTGTTTATCGTCGACGATAGCTAATTGACGTAGTATGTCTCCTTCTCTCTCCAAAGTAAACTATTACTCTTAGTGAAATCCTTCCACGTCATCAACGATAAACACCCCTTCTCAGATAGAATATTTCCATAGTTCCATATAAATATTAGAAGCGATTATGTACTATTACTTCGTACAATGGATATACGAGTATGCGTGTGATGATGACAAAATCAAATATTAAATCAAAAGTATTTTAACGATATCTGTTCTCGCCACTCGAAGTATGTTTTTTATACCTAATATGTAAAATATGGAATTCTGCATTTTGCCATTTTGTAATTTTTATAGTGTTATAGTTATACTATCGTAATTATATTATCAATTACATGTTGTTGTCATGTTGGGACTTGGGCCAATATTCGCCGCACAATGAACGAGCTTTTCGGACACAGTCGATCAGCATCCTAACGTACTAATCGTCGCGAATAAACGCTGTACACTGCTGTACGTTTGACGTCGACAGGCGTTCAATGGATCTACTATAACTTCGCGCCGGCTGTGCGACAGGAGCTGTGTATTTCGCGGGGCGCGTGTCTGGCCGGTAGCATACGAGTACACCCGTTGCAATAAGGCAAGTGAACAATCGACAGTTGACACGGTCTTGCGACGCGCATATTATTACCATTGGGTAATAATGATAAATTGATAAATGATTATAATAAATCACACAACAAGACGTTTCAACGTATAACGATTTCAAATATCGAGATAAAATAAAACGGCACGTCTCGCGTTGGGTACGTCAGGTTATACTAATGCAAACTGGATGGCTATAAATCATAACGAATTAAAAAATCAAAAGAGATAAAAATAGTAGTGAGTAACGACAACCGCCGCTGGCGCCGAAAATCGACGTCGGGCGTTGCGGCGCGGTGCTGGGCCTCTCCTGGCGCCGCCACCGGAATCTGCTCGTATGGCATGGGTTTTCCCTCAGCGTCGTCAGGCGTCTTCGTGCGCCGCCGGGAGTCCGTGCGATGTCGGATTGCTGATGGGCGAGTGTGTGTATATAAACACGAATGCGAAGCGGAAACCGCGAACCCAGCTACAGTCCACGAGCGCGTTTCTACGAGCATTTATAACATCTGATATTATAGCGAAAGAGAACTATAAAGAAGAGTGCACTACAGTGTATATTGTTACAGTCCACTCACAATCGTCAGGACAATACTAAAAATACTAAAAATATCAAAATAATAATGAAGCGTATTATTTGCCAATTATTATTTAGTTCGTGTACGATATATTTCAATATTATATACCGTACGCGAGCACGTCATCATCATAATAATAATAGTAATAATTTATTTCGGCCGCGGGCCTAGGTAGTAGATATCATAAAAATCAGAACTCATAGTAAATATCATTTTTTTTTAAACTAATAATGTATGGAAAATAAACTAGAAAAATAACTCATCAATAATTATTTATAAATTTGAGATTAATAATTGTAAATACATATTATTCTTATAGACACGTGGTATAAGTATTTTTTTTTTTTGTCTATTTATTACACAGTAGGTATTAATGTATTATATACGACTTCAATCAATACTATGTAATTTATTGAACTTGTTAATGTAATGTATATAATCATTTTTTTAAATATATATGTTGATTCTCTGTTTAATTTATTAACTGCTGCTATGTTAATTAATCTTAATCCGCTTGATTTAAAATGACGGCATACTTTAGTGGTATAAATCGAAGGTATAATTGAATTGTGATCACGACGTATGTTAAAGTCATTATGTTTAGGTATAAATGTATAATTAATCATTTTGTTCTTAAATAAGTATTGATAGGATTTACTACAATTCAGATGTTTAGCATTTAATACTTTAAATTCTTTAAATAATTGTTTTGATGGATCGGTGACAGGTTTTTGGTTTTATAGTTTTATTATAATTATTTTTATAGTATTTTTATTTGCTATAGATAATTTATTATTTAAAAACATATACAACCTACCTCATTCTGTGATACATGATGTTATCGATTGTACTAGTGCGAAATAGGTTATTTTAAGTGCATCTCTATGTTCAAAGCTGTTCTTGCTACTAGAAAAAAGTGGATTAGTTTTCGTATAATCTAATAATAATGTTATTAACTTGAAGATTTCATTTCAAATATTGGTCATATAACGTAAACTTCGAAAAAAACCACTAACAGTTTATGATACAAATATTGAAATCATTACATTATTAGTTTTAATTATCATTATTGATTACCAAGGATAATTTTTAATTTTTTTTCCTCGTGACAATAACTTCGATACGTTTTGTTAGTATAAAAATATACGATATGTCAATTGGTTCAAGAACAATTTATTAAAATTCTAACGAAGTTAATTATCACGGTGACTTTTAAATCATAACATAAAATTACTTATGAGCTTGTGGCTTACAGTTATAATATACCAATCATTACCATAACGTCCATAACTGTAAGTTTCTAAAAAAAATTAAATAATAACAGATTAGTAGGTAAAACTCAACTGAATATTAGGTATCAAGTGTACACCGTTATTGAGCAGTTTATAAAATGTCAATAATATTGAATTCAAAAAATGAATTTAAAATATTTTAGAATCTATATATTTTTTCCCATTTTTTATTATCATTTTTAAATTTTTACTTTTTTGAATGACATTTTTTCATATTCCGAAACATTACAATAAAATTTTATATATTAAACAAATTTTAAATGACTATCATTAGTTATTTAAATGTCTAAATCCTATATGCGAGTTAAGTCAGTTAAGTGGTATAGACCAACTACACAAGTGTTTAAAATAAGAATTACTATTGATACTCTATAAATGATAACATTAATCAAGTATTTACAATATTTACATATAATAATTAATAAGTAAGTACTTAACAATAAAAAATTGTTTATTTTTATCATTTTAATACATTTTTAAGGTTTCGAATAGTTTGATTACACTATTGAAGTTATATACTCGAAACTATTAAGGTTAATTTATCTTTGTATCAGCCAACTATCAACTCCGATCACTGCAGTGAGTAGGTTCCTTTTCACAATGTCTGATAATGAAAACAATCGTTGTACCGCAAAACAAAATAAAACTAAGATTTATTCATATGTAAATTGAAACATTAGTATGATTAAATATTTAAATCATTTACCGGAAGCCCGAAGGACTTTCAATTACTTCACGCATCCGCCAATTGCAGCGGAAACTGCGTTGAGATGGGCACTCTACGAAACACCTTTTACTGAAAATGAAATATGATTTTTTTTAAACAACAAAATGTAACTTTAAAGCGCAACACATTGACGCTCATAAATTTTATACCGGAAGTAATATGAGCTTCCGTTGTTTACACATCAAATTACTACATACTACACATCATGTTACTAGACCAAGTGCATAATTAGTGCGATGACAAATAAAACCACGTACTTCGTTATGGGAACCTATCAAAAATATATATAGGGCGTTCTGTAGTAAAGAACAAACATTAACCAAATATTTGAAATTGAAAACTTTAAGTCATTGTTCTTAAATTATATTTGTATAACGTTTGGTCATTTCTATATTGGGCGTCCTATGCATATATTATATTATATATAAATATATACATAAAAGTCCTAGCAAAACTGTGCTCAGGTACTAAACAAACTATACGACCTGACGAATAGACCGAATACTACATAAGAATATAAGAATGGTACGTTAACCTGCAAGAACCACTACACAGTTGAACATATAAAAACTAAGTGCAATGAATCCAGTAAAGAGTAAACATTAACCAAATATTTGAAATTGAAAACTTTAAATCGTTATTATTAAATAACAGTTATATATTTGTTTAAAGTTTATTCATTTCTTTATAGAATGTCCTGTACATATTGTGTAAAAAAGTGAAAATCCCAACAAAATTGCGACCGGACACTATAACCTAACTAGACGTGAGCGTCGCATGAAGATCTTGGATCATCTCCTATAAATTTTGTGTCACCACAGTCGTCACCGTCATACAGCCGCTTTGAAAATTTCCATTTGACCATATGTGAAACATTGAACGAAATTCAATTCCAATTATTGTATATTGTTTTTAATTACATATGTTGTGTAGTATTAATCGATTCATTGCTACGTGATATGCTCAATTTTGTGACTAGAACTGAAAACTATAAATACCAATCAATATTATTGTTTTATTACAAAATAACGTTATTATTTCATTACTATAAATGATGGACGGCGTATCGTGAATAAAATTATTAATTAAATATATCCTTAAATCGGAGATCAAAACATTTTTTTTTTTACTATAAAACGTGTAGACAGACACACATAATAAACATTATTGTAAAATCATAATATTCATCGATTCGTTGAAAATCTAAAAAATGACTTGAACTATTTGAAATACTACGCATATTTTTATGATAGTTGTTTTTAAAATCGTTCTTAAATAGAAACGTTTTCAATCTGCCAGTTTTTGTATTTATTATTTGCTACCGCCGCGGTCCGTTTGCAAGGACAAAGTAGTCAAATATTTATTCAGCGTATACTTATCTATGGGTTAGGGCATTTCTATGGTTAAATATTGAACAATTTCAATCGAAAATTTAAACGTTCGTGAAAATAGGTCAAAGCACATTTCTAGAATCTATACGAATCATTCGCCAGTATACATGTTTATGTTTAAGTTCCATGCTCTTTTTTCTATACCCAACTTGACCGTTACACTTGAATTAATTTGTATAGCATGTGTGGCTCTTATTTTTTGTCTATATTTATGGTTATCACTATGGTTATTATTATTATTATCATTGCCGTGTATTTATATGCAAGCATTATTAGCATATTTTCTACAGTGAAAACACAGAATTAACTTCATTAAAATATAAAATATTTCTAATTGTTAAGAAAAATATTAAACTTACAAAATAGTTGATTTTGAATAATTTTTGAAGCTTGAAGTGATTTTTCCATAACAGCATAGGATTATTTACTATTTACAGAAAACATATGATATGTATACCTTTATATTAAATGTACATAATACAATTGATATATTATAATATACCCATTTGAAGATTATTTTTATTAATTATTAAAGAATAATTGTGACAAGTGATACAAATCTTGAATGTCAATTTTCTAAATTATAATTAGTTATTATTATTTAAAATATTATAATCGGGAAAAAATTTATTTTATTTATTTAATTACATAGCAAGAAGAATTTATTATCAATAGGGATTTTCTTAGTTATCGTTATCAATATGTCATTGATTTTATAAAAAAAAATAAAAGAGGTATATATACTATGTTTTTGATATTTAGTGACTCTAAAAGTCTAAACACACACATTATAATATATACAAGGTAAAGTTCTGACAAATGAAATAATTTGTGATCTAATTGATATATTTTTTTTTCATCAAATTAATAGAAGCAGTGGTGACTCTAGAGTTTGATTCTGGGGGGGGGGCATAAACATCACACAATTTTATTTAAATATTTTATGCCACTAATTTCCACATATTACCCACACTAGTCATTAGTACAAAATAATATACAAAATAAATATATATATATATATATTTATAATTACATTTTATAAAACAAAATCTAATTTCGATTTTTATTTTTAGCAAATCTATCTATAACTTGATCTATATCTATATAAGTCTCGATGAATGTGCACGAGAGCGAGACCACTAAGCATATCCTCAACTATTCGTGTATGCAACCAGATTTTAAGCCGTCGTAATGTCGAGAAGGACCTTTCAGCCATTGCTACACTGACTGGCAAAGTTGCTAAAATATAAGAAAGTAAGAAATCAACCAAATTAGAATTATATATAAAAAATCCGAAAGTCCCTATCGGAAAACCACGTAGGTACATACTACATACTAGTGTCCTACGCGAAAATATAAGATAACAACTAATAAGGATTTACAATTAAATGATATCTATAGTATACTAATATTATATAATATTATAAACCGTAATAATAAAATCGTATCGCCTGTTTTTTTTAAATTTTTTTTTGGGGGGGGCATGCCCCCCTGAGACCCTCCCCTAGAGCCGCCACTGAATAGAAGCTTGTACTTCACGTATAGTATAAACTTTTTTATTTTTATTTTTAAACAGAAAATAAAAAAATTCAAAATAGCCAATTTGTATGAACATATTGAAAAAAATATAGTTTCCGTATTAGACTTATGAACGCTTAAATATTCGTTCAACTTTTTGCTACTGTGCTATTTATCAAAGCCAAAAGTAAAAACCAAAAGTCAAAATTTTTTTCTGGAGTTAACACATATCCGAATACTGATAATAATATTAATCATATTATTAATAACTTAGATAAAGCCGTGGTGAAGATAAGATATAAAGGTTATAGATACTAAAGAAAATGGTTATCGTATTCGTTTTGACCACTGGTTTTTACTTTTGGTTTTGATAAATTACTCAGTAGCAGAAAGTTTAACGAATATTTAAACGTTCATAAATCTCAAATACTCAAATTTACTGTTAACGTTAAAACTATTTTTATTATATATTTATAAATTGGTTATTTTGAATTTTTGTGTAAAAAAAATAAAAATAAAAATAGATTATAATATTATACGTGTAATACAAGCGTATATTAATTTTATGAAAAAAAAATTAAAGATATTGATTAGAACACAAGTTATTTCATTTATCAGAACTTCGTGATCCGCCTTGTATATTAGCCTATTACTATACCTACCAAGTATTAAAGTATTACCTATGTGGCTATGTTTAATTTAATAATAGTTATTTTAATACCGGCCAACGATACTTACTTTAAACAGACCGTCGCACCCCTCCGTGGCCACTCGAATTGGTTATAATGATATATATTACTTTAGGAATTTCTTGTGTAGATTTCTATGATTAAATCTAATATTTCTCCGTAGTCAGTAATGAGAAATTAAGTCCATTGTATCCTGCAGCGGTATCATTTAAAAGAATTATTTCCATACCATTTAAAAACGAATGGTATTATAAAATGGTTTTATCAAATTTTACTTAATTGATTTAATTATTTCTGTATAAAATATTAAATTAGGGTTACATATTAAAAACGTCATAAAAGTACCAAAAAAAAAAATTAACGAACAACTTAATTAAACGTTTAATTTAGTTTTAATTTTTAACTCGTGCCTTATTTTTACCTAGTAGCCTGTAGTTTTGTATAAAAGACTATATCGTATTTGAAAGGGTGTACAAGTCGTACAAAGTGCGCATATAATGTTTCGAGAAGTAATAATACAATGTATAATAATAGATTCATAAATTGCGTGTATGTCCCACTTCCGACAATCACGTTTTTAACACCAATTAGGGTTAAATGTTACTTTTATTATAAACACGACTATCAATACTTTGTCAAAAAGTACAAGGTTTTTCTGTATTCAAATTAAATTTGTTTGGAAAGCCTAATTTATAATTCAGTAAATATTTAAGGTGACAATTTTTTACAGTGTTATACAATCAGTTAAAATAAACGACCCTGCTCATTATGTGTCTCCTCACTACCGCTCGTAATGATCTAGTTGGGTTTCCGTTTAGTTTTTTCTATTTCATAATGTTGATAGCATTAAGAGATTCCTTTTTATGTCAACTGACTCGACCGTCGATGTATCTTTATTCATAATAATGATATGTAAATTATGTATTGTAGTTTTGCGCTAAATATAATAATTATTTCATCTCTAGTATTACCCTTTTAGACGATACCTTATAATGTTCTAACACATGACTAGTGTACACGTATACGTCATATTACATATATTTTGTATATTATTGTGTATATATTAATGTTCATAATATTATTTCTACTTTATGCACGGTTTGCGCGTGACCAAGTCGAATACACATCCGGTAGACTTCATCTCAACACTGCGGTTAACGTAGGTATCTACATGTTTATATGTGTTTGTCCTGTGTTATCATCATGTAGAAATGTAGAATATAATATTATAATAATGCGTATAATTTCTTAACTGTAATAATATAAGTATATAACGATATTTATACTAATATAAATGACGTGTGTTCGTATAGCTAAAACTAATAAACATCTATGACAACCGAACAATAATATAAAAATATTTACATCATAGCGTACTTAGTCAAAACTAGTGACTCGAACATATTCTAATGGGAGCCATTAAAAACCTGATATATAATATATCTAATATATTGTATTTACAATACCGCATGTTAAAACAATACCACTAAAAAATAATATTAAAACCGTTAAAAATGCAGAACGTTTTACAACAAGGACAAAATATTACGTACACCTATAAACGACTTAACTATAATATTACAGATAACTTCTTAACATCAATAAGCTTATGCATTGGTCAAACAAGCTATAAAACAGAGCGATACTCTGACAGTTATTTCTTGACATCTCCTATTTTAATGAAGTTATAAAAGTTACTCGCGTTCAGTAATAGTCTATTTTCTCATATATACAGAGTATTGTAGTGATTCGAACTAATGTCCCGAGGGACGAGTTTCAAAACTATATAGCTCTAATAGAAATGTCTGTTTCAAGTATCGCAGTATCAAAATATATTCGATACTTACAAAATATATTAAGATAATCGATACAAGAGTTCATATAATCTGGATAATTCAGTTTATCCGGATACTTTTCATTTATCTAATCAAGTGTTTATCCTTAAATTATTTTTAACTATCGCTCATATTTGTATGTAAAACTATACTATTATAAGGAATTTTTCGATTTCTTTAAAAATGAAAGTACCAACTAGTCCCAGGGACACCTACCTATATGTATATAAATGACAATTACGGAATCCCGTTCTTTTGTTATCCATTAATACGGATATTTCAAAAATGTGTTAATCTTAATTTATATTTCCTGTCCATAAATTTAAAGTTGTCAAATGTTCTATATAAATCAGTAAATAATACACATTTGATCAAAAATGTACCCTCATGGGTTTTATATGTAGGTACCTCCGTGTATTACTTATTATAGAATAGAAACAGGTAGTACGTGTGATGTTTTTTTCGGAGTTCGTCGTTTGCCCATCATTAGTACTTCAGGTAAGAAATTACCTTTTGGTCGTTTGCGCATTGCAAATTTTAACAACAGAAAGGTTATAGATATAGGTGAGATAAATAATAAATCGACAACAATTTTTAAAAGTAATGGGGTACAGGTTAAAAAATATTTAGATAATATTTATATTTAAATACTTTTGTATTCACAATTTATAACGATTCTAGTGATTCTAGATGATTATTTAATATTATATATTTAATTTTTTTTTTTTGGTAAATGTAAATAATAATATTGTAATTTCTTTTGAATATGAATATTGACCATTATTTTTGTAAATAATTAGTAATTAATTAGTTTTGAAATTATTAATATTATATACATAATTTGTGACGACAATCGGTCTATTAAAAGGTTATTTGTAACAATAGCAAACGTCCTATGCCCATTTTTGGGGGTTACTGTATACCTACCGCAAATAATACCAATAAATAAACCAAGTAATCGGCCAAGTAAAATAAATATTTATTATTGAAAATACAGACGAAGAAGCGCACGTGTTTAATAAGTCAAATTAAAAGGAATTCAGAAATGTTAAAAAAATGTATTATGGCTAAAAGATCGCAGAAGGACAAAATATTTAGATAGACTAGAGTTTTATTAAAAATAAATATCATACCCTTTATAAAAATTAAAAACGACTAAAATATTTTATATTTTCTAATTTAGGAGGTACCTAAATACAATTATAACTATACTCTATCAGTTTAAAAATACCCGCTCGTCCGACAAAAACTGGTTGCGTTCACGCATGCCTAACCACACGCTGAGCACTGATGTCTACCGTCGTATTATACCCTTATAATATATATTTAAATTATTTATAAATTCAATGTTTCCGATTATAAATATAAAAATATTATTGCGACCGTTTGCTGTCCTATAATAAGACATATATTATGATATAAATATAATGTTGTTTTTATAATCATCAGTATGCACGGTTACGGCCTACGACTGCAACTTGTAATGAGAGCAGGCGACAACTGGCCACCAGACACACCATACATGATATCGCATTGGGGGTCTGATAGTACCATCAGCTCAGTATGCATATGCGAAAGTTGGCATTCTTAAATAACTGAATGAAGTTTTTTCTGATATTTAAAATTATGTATTAACAAACATAAAAAAATATCCTACATACAATAATAAAGATGTACCAATAAAATTATACTTATATTATTTTATCATTTAAGATTTTGTAAAGTGCATGTATATTAGTTCATATTTACATAAAATCGTACATAAAAAGATCAAAAACCAAAAATAATGTATGATGTAACATTAAGAAAAAGAAACATCAGCAATTATTTTAGAGCTCATTTTCAAAATTAAATTTATTTATACAACCATTTGTACGACTGTGGGGGAATGTTATTTGGTATTAGAATATCGAAGTGAAGTATCAATTTTTCCCTTACAAAGTTAAACGTTCCGAGTGGGACCACATGAACGTGTCAACAAAACGAGTGTAATATTTATGACTACGATAAAATCACAATAAACATACCAGGGTAAAAAAATAAAATGCATAGTGGGTGCTTATATAACCGGTTTGGACAGATCGTATCGTATTGTGGAATTGTGCTTGACCTTGCGATGAATATTGGTGGCCTCAGGGTCGACTACCTACCACTGTGATGGTTTCGGTCGGACCATGGGGTTCGTCTACATTGTGCCTATTGATGAAATCAAACAATTGCGGCGCCGTTCGTAGACAGAAGTCAAAGTTTTTGTTACTCAAATGGAAATGGAAAATAATGCATCTGATCCGAATCTACAGCGTACGACAATATCGCTGCGTGATAAACATAATATTCAATGTCAGAGTATTGAATAAATTGTTTAAACACGTCGATGCAGCAGTGCACCAAAAAAGCCATAACTCATCTGGACCACGAATAAAAAGCACAAAAGTAGGATTACGGACTGTACTGTTTCAGGGACCCACACCCAAACAAAAAACACGTGTTCTGTTAGAGACACGTTAACATAATAATCTTGATAATATTATCAATAATATTATTTGGTGGGGCAAGAGGCATTTTGAAGAGATTTTAATGTTATAGCCTAGGTACCTGCCTACATCGTCACGGGATCCAGACCGTATTTGTCGTCCGTCCGTCCGTCCACCGACTACAGCTGTAAACACCTCCGTCTTGCCCGGCAATTTATTATCGAAGATCGACCCGCAAGATTTATACACGTGAAGGTAGGTAAGTATGTATACAATATAATATTATAATATTACGACGTGTAGTATTCTACGTCCGTTATGTTTTTACGTGTTATTATTAATTTTGTCTCTAAGTACATTGTTTACATTCTTTTTCTATAGACATGTTTGAGTGTGTGTTGTGTGCACGTAATTATAACTTGAGGTCCGGATTGGAAGGGCATAATCAGAATTATCATAATCCGAAAAAAATTCGTCGAAGGGTAGCTGCAAAGAAACCTACTGTCAATCAACGTGAGTTTACTATAGTTAAATAATATTTGCTATTAAAAGATAAGGCTCTTGTTTGATATGCTTTCTAAATTTTTTGATTTCATTATACATTATATTATACTATATTGTATATACTAATCGTAAATATTGTATTTTTATCGACAAAAAATAATATTTTTGAAACACTTTACATAATCCTTTTTTTATTTGAGGTTATCACTAACACGCCTTTAATTGTATGATGTGGTAAATGGGTCCCTATAAATTGTGTTCCGTTTTTAATTTATTATGTAAATTGCGACTAAGGTTTATATTTTATTCATACCTACATAAATTGTGGTTCGGTTACATTTTTTTTGTTTGTAAATTGTGGCCTAAATATTTTTTTTATGCCTTGTAGATTACTTCTAGGTATATTTTTGAAAAATTCTTTTCTTTTTTCAGACTTAGTACTGGAAATGTGATCGTATTAATATTGTTATACTGAAAAATATTGATTTTACATACTATTTATCTTGTTGAAAATTAAAAACTTAAGTATTCAAATTTGATTGTTAAGTAACTGCTAAAAATTTGAATGAATGTATAATATTTACCGTATAAACATAAAACCAACAATTTTTATTGTTTGCAAAAATTCTTTCATTTTTTTTGTTGTATATTGATACATATTTTTTTATTATATTTAATAATTTTTTGTTCTCTGATTTTTCAAATTTATACATAACATATTTGTTAGTCTTTTTTAAAAATTTCACGACCCAATTTTAAACGTTTCAAAAATACTTAGAACGCAATTTACATGATTTTTTACTGTTTCCTTTTTTATTTTTAGTACGTTATTTAACTATTTTTTGAAAAGCTATGCAGATAAAAAAGGTATTTTGCACACTTAATCAGGGCATATTACTGGGGCCTCATACACAATTCGGCGGTCGATTTATTAAATGACTGTAAGATCTACTGATATTTAAGTTATTAATTTAAAGCTTTTGATTTATAACATGTAAATTCCAATGTTACGTTTTTTTTACCCGAAACAAAAATATTATCTTTACTTTTAAAAACTAGTATAGCTACACATAAGTTGTCACACAATTCCAAAATTAACTTAACATTAAACTAAATAGAACTAACTAACCTAATATCCTCAAAAATTCCCAATAAAATAAAGTTACCAATATTAGTGTACTGGTGAAGAAGTTTACGTTAATTAAGGTTGTATAACGTTGTTATGGGTGAAAATTACATACATCCATAAAATTATAGGTAGCAGTTAGTACATCCAATTATCTAATGTTAGTAAAAAATTAAATTATCTATAGTTAGTACCTAGTTGTCAGATAGATTGACACGGCGGCGGCGGGACGATAACGAAAAACCAGGGATTCTCCGTAGTTGAATGTTGTTATTACCGAAAATATATTAATAAATCAACAATATTGTTAACAATTTGAAACATTTTAAAACTAATTTTACATTATTAAATTAAAATCAAATATTTTGGTAATATTTCTTTCATTTTAAAACAAAAAGTATAAATTGTATTAATTAATAATAATGACATCTTTAAACACGCCACAACTAGTTTGGGCTACACCTACTGAAAAGCGACGCCGCCGCCGTGTCAATCTATCTGACAACGACTATACCTAGTTTTGTTTCATTATAATATTCGCATTTAAATATGTTTAGGTACTTTATTGTGATGCGATATCTTGAATTGGTCTAACACTTATCTTTAATTTTTTTAAATACTCATTCAACTATTTACTATTATATTTAAAAAGTCTGATAAACGTAGATACAAAATGGCGAGTTGGTGTTTAACAGAATTTATCGTATTACGCTAACTAAATATTAAAGTGATATGATTTATTGTGAACCTGAAACATTATTTTTGTTTTTACTTTAGGTTTTTATAATATTTTGAATTTAATTTTTAAGTGAAATATGTAAATATTAAAATTTAAAAATTCTCGTAACACACATACAAATTAAAACATAGTAAAACTAAATATGTAATATGTCTTTTAATAGTTTTAGGTAGGTGGTTAAAAATAATTTAATCATTTAAGAACTCAGCCTATTATATTATTCAATTTTAAAACCGGATACGCACATTGGTTTCGTTGGCCATGAACATTTTTAACGAGATGAAATTTGTAAACTAATTTTAAAAAATACCGATATTATTTTGTGGTCAATGGGTGGTACCTAGGGAGTTGCACTACAGAACGATACGTAGTATTCTAACAATGTAGTGGTCAACAGCGGCTATGTCGTAGCTCAACCTGAAGCTAAACGAATTAAATACGTATATTAATACCATGCTGTTTCGTACATATCTATTGGTGCTTGCATTACACGCTTGAAAGATATAATTGAATTCAATAATATATTAAAAACGCAGCACATAAATGAGTAGATTCATAGATAAATTATATTTTTTTCAGTCTTGAACACTAAATGTCTTAAAGTATATTTTGCTTAAAATCTGTAACAAAATGATAGCATCAGTTGTAAAATTGTAATATTTCGAAAACGAATTTTAAAAAAATGCATAAATATAATAATTGACAACAACCGTAATATAAAATTTAAATATAAATATTTGTAATTAAAATATAAATTTATGAAAATAAAATCTTTAAAATGTTGAAATAATTGTTGGAAATCCTATCAAAATTTAATATATGTGGTCTGATAACATTTTATTTCAAGCAAGTATACAATCGGTAGCCAATACACAATTTTTTTAGTTATATAAGTAATACATATTATTACATTCATAGAATGCATATTCATCGAATAATTAAATATAACAAAATAACATCTGAAGCAATTATATTATACTATGTTGGTGTATTAATGTATTATGTATCAATATTTATTATTTAGTATATCAAACTAAATCTAACTATCTATATATTATGATAATATATCCAGCTAATATGTTTTAGCCGTTTTAGGAAACATTCATACTAAATCAAGCTGTCTTGCCTCGATGAAACCGGAAAGTGTTCCTCCAAAAGAGCCAGAAAATCTTCCATCAGAATCTACATACAGTTATGATACAGTATTTAAACGTAATTCTAATTATTTGTAATTTTAGATTTAATTGTTATTTTAAGTAACACATTTAATAAGATAAAAAGTTATTAAAATTGAAAGATACTGCGTGCATAATTTTGTGCGTTTTTTAAATCTGAAAAAAATTTACATGTTGAATTAGAAAAATACTCGGTGCCAGTTTAATTTTCAATATAACTTACCCAGGAGTATAACCTCCTTCTCGGTTATATAAATATATAATCCAAAATTATATTTTATGCTAAAAATTATTCTGGTTTTTACAAAATGTGTAATTAACAGATACTATTTCTAATATTATCGATAACGACATTGTCATTTGTCAACTATATACATGATTATAATTAAGATTATTATCAAAAGATTTGACAAAAAAGAGTCGCCGCATTAGACTGATATAAATATTATTATTAATATTTAATATTATAAAAAAATATATTTTGTTCAAAGAAATACTCAAAAATTAAACTTATTTTACAATTAATTAATTTAACCTAATGAATGTATGATGGATATGTCATATGTGAACAGTCCTCCCTTTCCAAGTTAAACATAAATAATAAATTAAAAATCTCTTTAAAATAATCGTGGCTACGCACCTGGACTTGCCACTAATATTTTTACCTAATAATTCATGTAAGTACCACTACCGTACAGATTTAATTTTTTTGACATTATTAAATATAGGTAAGAATAGTCTGTATATTTTTATGGTATTTTTAAACAATAATTGTATTCTTTTTATAATTACTTATTTAACTTTATGTTACAATTAGTTTTGAAATTTTAGTGAGTTGGAAATTAAGATACGTCATTTTCTAAAGATTTACTTATAGTTCTTAATATTAAATCAACTTTTACCTTTACGCGTTTCAAAATCTTTTTAAAATTTGAATATCATGGACACTATACATAGGTAACATAGCGTTTATCAAACTAAATTATGTTTCGGTGGAATCGATAAATCGCCGCCATAACGATGTCCTACCGCCAGTAACACCACGGAAGTAAATTGTAATTGTACATTGATATTTTCATTTCGGATAAAGATAGAAATAAATACGTATTTTTCAGAAACTAGCAGTTATAGCTAGAACTAATATTCTGTCCATTGAGAAACTATGCAGCGGCCCTAGGAAAACCAGTTCATCAGTACATCTATCAAATGTATCGCGCGTATTATTGTATAATACCTATATTAATGCCATACGATAAATAAATAAAATAACCTATATTAAAAATGTAAGATTCTAATTAATTGAAAACTAAACTTACGTTTTATTTTCTAGATGTTTTACATTCTTTGGAAAACAACACAACGTATTCGTTCGAAAACTATAAACAGATATCTATAGAAAAAAATAATATGTTAATGCCTACTATGCAGAATGATCAATGTAAGTTTATAAAATACGTAATATATTTAAGTAATATTAAAAATAAAATGTATGTTAAATTTCTTAGTTATAGGAATAGTACCCATAATAGGTATGTTATAAACTATTTAGTATGTTTTCAAGGCTAGACAAGTTGAAAATCTATAACATTAAGTTAATTTATAAGTTGCTTGTATATGTGAAAAAAATATAAACTTTACTTAATTTCGAGTTATAATTTTATATCTTAATGGTTTTAATTTAATAGCTGATATTTATATGTTAAGCTTAAAGCTGAAAATATAATTTAAATACATTTATAATAAATTGAAAGAAATTGAAATATTGGGAAATTGCAACTAGAAAATGTTGAAGTACTTCATATAGTTTCAGTAGTCAGTACTGAGTAAGATTTACACATCATTGGTTAAACAATTTCAATAAACCATTTTATAATGAAATCGATGGATTTTTGATTGAACATATAATATTCAAAACTATTATTGATTTATATAGAATTTTAATCTCTAAAATTAAAGCAAATAGATCCTAAAACAATCAAATCTATTAAAAAAGATTAGAAATAAAATACTTATCAATGTTTGATAAGCTCTGTATTATTTTTTTAACGAATACAAATTAATGTAATACTAAATAGTACCTATATACGGTATACAATTTTCAGAGTTGTATTCTTTTTTTTTTAATGAGACCACTGTATAACTATTTTATTTATATCTACATCACTCAAAACATCTTTTTCAACGCTAAAAGCATTAGTGAGTAAAATCTATTGTCATTTATTGCTAAGCTCAAGCGATACCTACTTGATAATTTCAAATATGCTATACGTCCGCCTATTAGCTGTAACACTTAACAGTGATACATTCAATGCTAATCGATAAATACTATTATACAAGGTAGTTATATAGTAGAATATTTAAGTACATTTTACTTATTCACATTTTTCAATTATATTTATAAAACTTATTGTCGTTGTTGAACAAAAATCTGTTCATATTACTTTTAATATTTCAAATTCATTTTGAAGAGAAATAAAATCTTTGCATTTTTCAAAATTACTTTGGGAAGTATGTAAATATTAACAAAACGTTTTGTATATTCTATATGGTAATATTTTCTTTCTTGAAAGAAATGAAAAAAATGTATACGGAACATTATTGTAACAATAAATATTTTTAAATCGTCCTTTGGCAAACGCATAGAAACGTATAGAAAGTATACATTTAAATTATTTTTTGTAAAATGTATGAATGATGGTTAAATCATAGGTAATAATTTTATATCACTATATTTAGGTACTATAAACATCAAAGAAACTCTGTGATCGAAATTGCAGACGACTAATGCGGCGAATTCTAACCATTATGTTTATTATGCAAATAAGTCGCATAAACTTCTTATTACAATTCAATCGTAAAATATCTAGCCGATTTTGTATCTGTTAATTTATTATCATTTGTCTATGGTCACCATTTACCGGTCACGAGAGGAATCATTAAAATCGTCATTAAATTAGGTATAAAATCAACAATATCATTGTCTATAGTATTTAATGAATTGATGAGATTAGTTGGGTATCTTAATCAATTATTCTAATGCGTATGATTGTGGTTATGCTGTAGGACCCCAAGACATGGTTAAAATATATCATTAGCGTTCGTTAAAATAGAGATGTCATCAGGCGAAGTCCGAATTTCTTACCTAAAATGCTTTAAACAAAACTTTCGTACCATTCTTACTACCGTTTGACATCACTGATTCACTGATTACACCGCAACTGGTATACAATATTTTTTTAATCGTAAATACATTTGTGTCAACAATAATGATTAAGGTTAACTTTTTAATGATCTAAAATCCCTAATTAATTTTAAAATTAAAATTATCTGTTATTCAGTGGGAATCGTGTCTTTTTCGATTATTTCGATTTTTTTGATAGCTGATATCGATGATCACCCGATCACCGCGTATATGTGAGTGACAGTATAATAAGTACCTACCTAATAATAGTCGACCGTTTTAAGAGTGCATGCACGTAAAATGTTTAAATTTAAGATAAATATTGTCGCTACCATCGCACAGCTATAATTTCCACGGTAAACGCGTTCGAAATTATTTGTTGGATTCCTAGTAGGTAGATACATACTGATTAATAATTACTATGATTCACGGAGTTCGTTGTTATCTATTAATTACCACACTAATATCCAGTTTGTGAACAATCACTTGTTCGTCATTACATTCTAGAGTATGTCAGGCTTAAGGGTTGTATAGTAAGTTGCATTTAATTACCTATGTATTCTGCATATATGTATTTATGCAGTTAAGCGTTGTTGTAAAATGTACCTTATTTTGTTGACGAATTTCTTAAATTTAATATTTCACAATAATAATAAATAAAATGCGCCTCAATCATTTTTTATCATAATATATACCAATTGCGCCATTATAATAGATGATTTGTTATATTTATTGTTATCAGGCCGTACCTTTTTTCATAAAAACTCTAAGAACTATTGGCACTGAGAGATTTTCAAGATTGGAACATTTGTCTAATTACTTTTTCTGATACTAATATTGATAAGTAGGTATTACTTATTACAAAATAGGAGAGTTCCAAATACATAAAAATATTTTTTAAATTAATAATAAAAAATATATACGTACTTATATAAATAATGTCACATTCTTGATATTTATCTAGCATGTAGACAATAAGAAATTTATTTTTATAAATTAAATGTGAGTTTCTACAGTTTTATTTACTTTGTTTTTACAAAAATAAAAAATACAAATATTATGCAGCACTCAATTGCTTTTATTAAAAGTAATATAATTTAAATAGGTCGATCAAGAAAAAAAATCCTGATAATTAAAAATATAAATTACTTTATACTATACTTACTTAATTCACGTAGGTACAACCGTTTATCAGTAGCGTCTGGTGCGTGAACGTGCTTTACCGTAAATACCGACTAATTTTAAATAATTATGCGAGTATATTATCATCTTCATTTTTTCGCCATCTCTATTAAAATTAAATTTATTATACACTATGTATACTTCGTATCTTTATTCTTTTTTGATTACAAAATAGCAGTATTTTAAAATTAATTCTAAACCTATGATGTATACCTATAGACCTATAGTCTATTCCAAATGAGATCAGCCTTGCGCGGCGACAAGTTTTTGTCCGGAGGCGGTCAGGCTCCCCCACCTAGTAGTTGTTTGACTGCAGCTCTACCAGCGGCGGAAGCCACGTCCATGCGCACAACTCGGCCGCCGAAAGCTGATCTTATTTTGAATGGACTATAAGTGTTAATATTGTCGTATTTCTCCTAAATCGTAAACTGAAAGATAACAACTTGGTGACTAAAGCGGAAACCTGTAATAATCGATTTTTCTCTAATAATGAATAATTATCTATAAAATAATAATAATAATAAAATAAAATATTTTAATAATGATTTTAAGTATTGTGAAATTATCTAACACGAAACATACAGCATTAAAATTGTTTTCGCGTTATTCACACAGGTGATCCGACTACAGCCACTACGTCTACTGCATCATCAGATCAGCGTGAAAATACTAGCCAGTCCGATCATCAATTTCGACGACCGGACGTTCCGCCTCCCTTGCGCCATTATCGTCATCCGGCTAAAGGTTTAAAATTCGTTCACAGTAATGCGTTGACAACTAGCACATACGTATCGGGAGGTGTAGTTAACGGAACAGGCAATGCAGGTGATGAGGTCGTTGGCGACCAAGATCTCGGCGGTGGATACGTTTACGCGGACGAAGACATTTGGGATTGCTGTAAATGGTGATTAATCATAGTAATTTTGTAATATTTATTATTATATAATTTGGTATTGTTAAGTTTATTATCTCCATTTTAATGGCTATATTTTATATTCGTTTTACTATATTCGTAATTGGATAAAGATTTTTGAATCGTTCTGTATATTTATAGATTATTAAATAATAAATAATATACAAACATGAATGTTTTACTTAATTTTTTATTTTTATTTCTCTGATGTTTTTTTTTGTATAATCAGTTTATAATAATTATTATAATAACTCAATTATAATAACTTTTAATTTTATTAGATATTCACCAGGTTCTTTTAATTATAAAATTAAGTTTGATGAGTTTGGATGAATGTTGTGGCAAGAATCAAAATGCTTTTTTTATCTTAAGATAAAAAATAATATTTTTGATGTGTGATAACAAAATAACTTGCATCTATTTCACTCTAATAATGGATAATAATTAAAAAATTCATTACACATGGGTAATTCAGAAAAGTTTTGCACTGTGGCGTGTATACGAGTTTTATTTTTTCAACAAATGAAATTATTATTTCAAAAACAGGTTTTTATTGTACGCATATCATTGTTTAAGGAAATAAGTGTAGGCATTTTTGGGTCCATTATATTGATATAATGATATAGAACCACGAAACGCTTTTTGTTATAGTAGATGAATTGTAGATGAAGACGCAAATAAACAACCATACACAATTATTTCAGCGTTTAGTATTCCGTGTTATATCTATGCAATTGTCGTGTTAAGATTTTACGTACATGATGATGGGCGTAATCTCTTCAAATGTTCTAGTTTAAAAATTTAATTTTTTTTTATATCTTACATATTTAATCAAATTAAATTAAATATGATATTTTAACAGTCTGCTCCTCTTATACTTCAAGTTCCAACACTAGAATATGGTGATGAGATTTTCCATACCTGTTTTGAAACCCAATTATGCCACCGATTATTGTCTACCGTATTAACTAACGGCTACACACAATTGCGTCCCGAAATAAAAAAAATTGATAAGTGGGTACACGAATTGCGTCCAGCTTTATCTAAACAACTACATAGATTGCGTCCGGTTTTTTAAATTTTTAAGCGAAGTTGTTTCAATATTTGTGGATGGAACTTTTAAAAGTTGCTCATCAAATCCATCCAGTCCATGGCTTGAAAAATAATAATTATATACCACCGGTATTTTTTTTACTTCCTAAAAAAAATATAGATATTCAAGGCCGTCATGGCCAGCAAAATATTTTTATTTTATTTTTTTTGGTGGGGGTCTGAACCTTAAGCCCCCCTGGCTTCGGCCGTTGTAGACACTTATACTATAATATTTACACATCTAAAATCTGAATTTTTAAATATCATATCAATTGTTCACCTAAAATAATATTTGCCAATTTTGAAAAAGCAATTATTCACTCATCATTTAAAATCGTATAACCATCGGTTCAAATGAAAGGATGCAGATTTAATTTAGGTCAAAGTTAGTGGAGGAAAATTCAAACGGTTGATTTGAGTCAAGAATACAAACAAAGGTTAGATTTTCCATTCAAGTTTTTACTAGTTTTTAATTTTTTAATTTTATAACTTTTTATTATTTTTTATTTTAATTATTATACTCGTATTAAACTCATATAATTTAAATCTACACGTTTTCATTTTATTTACTTCTAATTGCATAAAAACAGCAAAAATCAATATTTTTAACCTACTGATAATCATACTTTGCTATTGGCAGTCTTAAGTCTGTATAAAATGGAAGGAAATTAATGTTTTTACGTTGGGAAGTAAAACTAGGTACTCGCTAAATATTACCGGGACGCAATTCATGTGGAAAACAGATTTCGGGACGCAATTCGTGTGCATCGTAACTAACGATGAGAAGAATCAATTATGTCGTTAAGAAATAAACAAAAAAATGTTTAAATAATTTACATAATATAAATTTATATTTTATAGGCACTGTCAATATTGATTATATTATCAATGTTTATTTTCTAATAAAATAATATTATAATAATGGTAAACACTGCAGTCTGCGGAACATTTTAACACTGCAGATATCATTGAAAAAATAAAATGAAACATTGTATTTAACAGATGTCACAATTATCTATACAATATTAAATTACTAACTAAAACAAATCATCTATATTTGTTTCAGTAAAAAATATATATAGGTATTATGCAAAAACACATAAATGATAATATTTATAATAAACATAAAAAAATATAAAAAATAAAAATATCGGTCGTAAGGCCAACATACGTACAAAAAATCTTTAACAAAAATCAACTCTATTCGAAGCGTCGATTACAAAAAAATATACCATCACGATGGCCATTACATGGACCAAAAATCTGTCAAAAAACTTAATTCGCTATAATATAAAAAAATAAGTTTGAACTTGTAAAAAAAATCACAATATATATTTTTAATATCATATATTATAAAGTCGTAATCAGGCGTTCTTACGAATTATATAATAATGGGAAACGTGTTGACGATGATATATATAATATATGTAAAAAGACTGGAATGTCTGGTAGTCGAAACGGACTCATCGTACGAAACTTAAAAATAATGGATAAAATAAAATATATTATATTATACCTTGTATGAAATGAAAGAAATAATAATAAATTTAAATAAGTATATAAATGTAGGTACGTATAAAAAGAAAAAATATTTACGTGAGAGTAGATAAAATACTGCAGCTGACACGATAGATAAAACGGTTATTTTTAGCGTAAAAATCGCTACAGCGTTAGAGTACGATTATGACTGTAATTGTTTCTGGTGCGGTCACGCGATGTACTCTGAAACCGAGGACGATCGTCTGGAATTTGGAGCCGACGACGACGACGACGTGGACGCGGCTGCCTGTAGGGGAACCGTTGAATCCTGGTGTTGGCCGTGGGTGGGCAGATCCAGTAAAGTGACGGGCGAAAACCGAACTCGAGCAGTGGACATAGACGCTGCCGAGCTGTCCCTGGCCGACATGTAACTGCTGTCGTCGCTGGTCAGACTGTCCGGTGGCGTTGGATTGGTCGGCGACACTACGAGGACGTGAGGGCAAACCGTTATTTCGCGTAAAATTTATATTTTATCACTCTAATCTGTGATCGAGTATACCGGTAAGGAGGGGAGGAGGTTAAGAGGTTCAAAGCACACAACCGGTCGATCTAATAATCCCAATCTAAGGTTTTAATGCATTCATGTAGAACGATTAATCACACTTTTGTATCAGTAACGAACGTCTACCCTTAACTGCGAAAAGAATTTTATTTTATGCATAAACCTACGTCTCTAAGGATCGTTTTACTTGTATATAATACATTCTATATTAAAAAATATAAATTGTAATAACAATTTCAAAAAAAAGTCAAAGATTCAAGACGACAGTAAGTTGTGTCATTGGAAAACTGCGTTGTTATTTGTCTGTAGACTTTAAACCAACAATATATATATATATAGGGTGAAGAACCCGTACCGGAATATAACCATGAAAAAATCGGCGGAGTACAATTGCGCGCGTCTTACCTTTTTAGGTATACGATTGCGCGCGAAATTGGGCACGACGTTGCCAAATGTATTACGTAAATAATAAAAAATACAAAAAGTTAATAATATCAAAAAAATGTTATTTAAATAAAAAATAATAAAAAAAATTAATAATATCAAAAAAATGTTATTTAAAAAAATTAAAAAATTAACGTAAATAATAAATCTTTACTAAATCAATATTGAAATTAACTTTTAAACCCCCGATACCTATTCCCAACTATGGCCAAATCGTCATCAACACTGTGGACGTACACTGTTTTTTACAGCATCTCCATCTCACATATCCATCAGCCCGTTGCCTGATACATCTAAATTTGTGCCCATTCACTAGCAACAAATCATTTCCCCTTTCGGATGTAATACGGCGAATTTCGTTTTCCATTTTTAAAAAATCAATACAAATACTGTGACACAATTCAAACACCGAACACAACTGATAGTTAATTGATATAGTCATATCATGCACGATTATAGTATATAGGTATATTCGTATATGTATGGACATTTACAATAAAGATAATATTTTTGATAATTTATCCACTTCATTCTTAGTGATGGGAAGTTTGTCTGATATCGGCAAAAATAAGTAATAAATAATCTACTATAATCTACAATGGTATCGTACGGATTTACCATGGACCTTTGGACCATTAGGCAACGTTGCTTAAAAGTTAAAATAATATAGCGCGCGCAATCGTACGCTTAAAAAGGTACCGCTGATATGGACCGCGCGCAATCGTATCGTGCCCGAAAAAATAGGACACCCACTACCCCAGTAATATATAATTACCAAGGTTCCAGTATTTGCGTTTCGTCATGAAATCCCGAAAAAAGATAGCAGAACTAGGATGCTAGGTAAATAGAGTTTGTTTTAAAAACGGAAAGGAGTGAAATTTTAAATTTATTGCTATACTATAAATAATTTAAACACTTACCTCCGGGACTCGACGAACCAACGGCCGTTTGCCGACTGCCATACACGGTTTTCTTCAGACTGGACCGCAGTCTCGACGGCGTGCCAGGCTATAAAACAAAATAAAACCATCCATCTGGTTAAGCACGAACAACACTATATTTTGTGTATCTACGTATACTCCGTTACACTTAAGAGTAACCTCAGACTGTGGGGCAAGGCGTTTGACTAACGAGTGACAAGTGCTGAACTATGTGAAGCGTCATTATATTATTTAATATTACAACAACCATCTAGCTTGTATTTTGTTAAGATTAATACAGTAAAGCAATTTTACGGCCACGGTCCATCGTCGAAAATGAGTGCTGACCGATTTAATCATAGGATGTTATCTAGAACTAAACCGAACGAGAATCGGTCTTCTCCAAAGGTTACCCTTATATGCGACTAAGTATTCTCGCCATTCGACGTATGTTTTTAGGTGTGAAATGCGCAATGCTGCATTTTGCTACTATGTAGTTCTTTATACTAGCATAATTATCTATTATATATTATCTTGGCAATGCAAACTAGGTGGTTAACTAAGATGGTCGTCTATATAGGTAATATGATATGCGAGTAAAAAGTTAGGTTAGGGCAGGGCCGAATCTAAATATGTTAATATACGGAGAAAAAAATAGGATTAAATTTTCGATTAAAGCAAAAAAAAATTGCGTAACAACAATCTCTACTTTTATTTCACCCCCTCCCATCACTAACGTGAAAAATAATTCCTTGGCCACTAGCAAGTATAAATAATATAATATATTAGACAGCCAATAAGGCGGTGTGAATTATTAGATACTGGTATTTAGGTACGTACTTCCAACGTGGTAGGTCGGTTTGGAGCTTCGGCTGAATGCGGTTGTGATAGACGATCGTCCCTAGAGAAATAATTTGAATAATCGCCGGCCCGCCTTTGGTGTAGATATGGGAATGATGGTGAAATCGACGGCGTCCGTTGCGGGTGGTGCGAAACCACTGATGAAGTTTCAGCGGGCTCCATGGTGAACGTAGGATTTCCGCCCCCACACCGATATTGACTACGACTAAACGACGGCGGATCGTCGACACCGCCAATCACGTCATTGTGGTTAGCGGTCGGATTGTCGTACGCGTACAAACTATCGTTTTCATACTCGTAACTCGCACCGGAAACTCCACACCGGTCGTTAGACAGCTGGCGGTATCCACTCCGGTCGCTAGACCACTGACGGTATCCTGTACAGTATACAATATAATATTATAATAATATTTTCATTCGCGTAAACACTCCGTCGTCGATCACATCCATTTCAACGGAGCTTCGACGACGCTCACTAACGTAAATGAATATAGGCACTAAATATAAGGTACTCTAAAAATCTAATTTTTAGGTTGTTTAACAAACATAATAATATATATTATGTTGACGTAAACACATTAGTGCTGTATTGTTTCTTTTACCCATACAATAATGTTTTAATATTTATATCAACGAGCAATTTTTTAATGATATGGTCACGGTGATTTATACAAATATATTGTGTATAATATATATTATAATACAATATCTAAATGATCGACGACTGAAAAAAAGCTTATAGAAGAAATCATAGTAGCGCTAACAAATAATAATAATATATAAATTGTTATAGATACTCACCGGTATGAGACAAGTCCGTTTGCCGGTAATAGTCACTTGACGTGGTACCGTAAAAAGAATGCTAAAAAAAAAACACAAAAATCAAATTAGATACAACTTATTATAATAATCACAAATTGGCGGTACATCGATTTACTTCTATAAATTATAATGGATGTACTATAAGCACCTCTAAACATGAAATTATTTGCATGTCGACATCATAAAATTATAAAACAATAAATCATTAATGTATAATATTGAGTATTAAACAAAAAATGATTTTATAATATTTTAATTAAAAACATTAAATTATTAGCTTATTTGATAGCTTCTCTTTATTTAGCAGTACTGTTGTCAGTCAGTACGTAAGGCTACTAAGGTAATTATATAAGCTTATAAACTTCTCATAAACCTTCTCATCTTTTGATTAATGGACGTGAAAATGTTTCAGTAAGTAATAATTTGTATAAAATATGTAATATTTTTATTTTATTTTACATTTTTGTTTTATTTATATATTTTTTCTGAATTCATTGAATCTAATATGAATAACCATAAATCACATTATTGAGGAATACACATTTTTTTTTATAATTTAATAAAGCAAAAATGTAGTTTGCGGTGTTTTGACCAAGTAACTATTATTCTTTCGTATTTTATATCCATCCAGTTTTCGTTAAGAATCGTTAATAACCATTTTAGTTGTTAATAAATTAATATTGTATAGGTATCCTTCACTTATAAAAACAAACTATAGAAAAATATAATGTTGCAAGAGTCCAATTCCTGCATATGCGATATGCCTATGTTCTCTCACCTCATCTCCGCGGTGACTTAAACGCCCGATAAAAATTAAAACACCTAATTAACTATAGTCTTCCCCAGATTAAAAGACATCAACTATATACACTCACGTGGCTCTTGTCATCTGTGCACCGGGTCACGCTGCTCGACTTCCTACGGGGCGGCGGTCTGGATTTCCGCCGGGAACGGCTCAACCGGTGTTGCGGACTGTCGGTGAATCGCAAAGGTTTAGCGTCTGAACTCTGCGGCAATGGCACCCGAAAATGCTTCGACGACGGACCATGGTACGTATTGTGTTTATGCTCTAAAAACGTGAACAAAGAAATCAACGTTGAGAATTGATATCCAGTATGTGCGGCACGGTAAGCTCAGGATCTCTGTGATAAGCATGCACGATCCATATTTAGTGGCGTAATAACATATAATTATAGTCAGTGTTGCATTCCACAAAGTACTTACTAGACCTATAACTTCCATGGACTTAAACCACGAATTTTAAGCTCATTAGAATTGAGTAAATTCAAATCATTTCGATTTATTATTTAAAACAAAACATAACGAAAATAGAAGATGCGCAGCATTAACTATTATTGGACTATTCAAGACTCATATTAAATAAATAATAACTATAACACGTCCGTTCATCTTGACACTTGGAAACCGTTTTCAAAACAAAAAAAAACGGGGTTTTTATAATTATATTTAATTAAAAAAATTCATGAAATGTATTGATTCATGATGTAATAAGTACTAACTTTCTTGATAAAATGATGAAATAAAGAAAAACATTTTTGTTTAGTTTAAAAAAATAGCTATTACACTGATTTTTGAATCAAAATCAATGGATTTTGTGATTCGTGGTGTCACTAAAGTACCTAGATGAACTGGAAGGATTATAGTCCAACTAAATCATATAAAAACCCTGATTAAATATTTAAACACTAAAGACTTTTCTTAGGTCTAAAAAGTGTACACCAGATTAAGATACTGAACTAAGTATTAATTTCCATATTTATAAAACAATTTTAATATACCTTTAGGTATCTGACAATTGAAATATCTTATACCTAAGCATTCAGTACTTATCAGACAAACAACAGTGCGGAAATCGTGTTAGATGTTGTATCAGATAATAGTATAACAGTATATAAAGTAAATCAAAGCACACACTTTTTCAGATTTATACGTCATATCCTTCATTCACCGCATAATATTTTAATTTTTTTTATTTTAATTTAGATTCTAAATTATTCTATGTAAAAAAAAAATATATTGATTTATGATGTTAAGAATAAGTTCTTTTTTATTTAACAAATTGACATTATAGGCTTTAACAGACCGACTGTTATAGCCATACGAAAAATTACTGAAGACGTAGATAATCTTACAGTGAATTGGGCGAAAAATTGAACTTAGAAAAAAACTTAAAGCAGTAATCAACGCGCGTATTCATTATAGATCATACTCACGGCGGCCGGAAGAATTGTGTAGGCAGAAATTTAAGTCCGATGTGGAGGTTGTGGTGTTGGCAGTGTCGGTAGAAGTGTGCTGCAAACCTGGTGTCGATGCTGCATTACGACTGAAAAGTAAAAATTTATGATTTAATCACCAATCAATCATAACACTTCTTTTATAGATCTGCAGTAAACGATTTACAAAGGGTCACAACCTCGAGTAACCAAGTAAAAATTGTATGCAAACTTTCAAGCCCCGACTCCTATGATGTGACTTTTTTCTCATAAACCTAATAATAGATGGCTGCGCTTAGAGAGAGAAAAAATACACCCAAGATAAGAAAGGAGATAATACAATAGAAAAAAAGAATTGACACTTTTATTTTTGATAGTTTAATGTTTAATCATATTATTATAAACTAACAATAAACTTGTAATTATTATATTAAAATGACAGAAATGTGTTTAATATATTGTTGTGTACGTCTACACGACAAGATAAATTGCTGTACTAAAAAGCCCGCTGTGGCTCACAAAACTGTCCACGCAGCGGAATGCTATATGCTGTCGCTGTGCTCGTTCTCACGGGTACATGGATACATATATATAATAAGGAATGCTTACATTACAATTTACTACTTCTAAATGAAATGGGTGTATAACAATATTGTATTCTGTGATATTTCTATTATTAGAGCATCTAATATCAGGTGTGGCATTTAGGGGGTGACACTGTGACAGGCGCCGTTACATCATAAACTACCTATAAATATGTAATAATTTCTTTCAAAAATCTGTATACAAGTTCTGTGCTTATAAAGTTATAAATTATAATAACAGACTCTGTAAATTGAGTTAGATAGAAAGACAAGCATATAAATTTGTTTTTAATTGTTTAATAAAACTATTTATTTTACATTTATACCTATAAATTGTACTATTAGATACATGTTTTTCCTCTGTATAGACCTAAGTGGGTAAAAAGTTAAGAGAAGAATTTTTAAGGATTTATTTATTTTATTGTTCAAGGATTTTGCCTCCACCCCTCAAGAAGACAAATCAAATCTGCTACTGCCTAGTATAATATATTGATCTACACCAGTGGTTCTTAACCTTTTTTAGTTCAGCGTCCCTTTATCGTGATAACTAACTGCTAACGCCCCATCGTGCAAAATCAAATTTTTTTCCTATAAATATATACATATATTTATTTATTCATCAGTATACTAAATTAAAATAAAACTCTTATTTTAAGAAGATAGTAGTGGTTTATTTTACTCCACTAAACAAAACAATTTTATTTTACTATACAAAAATATTATTATAAAGTATTATTTTTAATCTCCGAGTTTGAAAAAGCTCAACGCCCCCTTCAAAATTATCGCCCCTGGAGAGACCGAAATTCTCTCAAGGGGGCGGTACCGCCCCCGTTAAGAACCACTGGTCTACACAGTACACACAGTGGCGTATTATATAGAGGGGGCCCCTAGACCTGGGCCCATAATGAAATTTCAGATTCAATCAAGTGTTTAAAAATGCTTAATTTACTATATATATAATATAATAATAAATATGTATTTCTAAATTAAAATTTCTCTATTTGTATTATTTATGTCATAATTAAAACCACCCGGTCACCTAAAAAATATTCCAGTTGTATAATGTATATGCAGCCATGCTGGTGGTACATTGGCCCATAGTGAAAATAATTTGTATACGCCACTTTCTACACATTACACTCTAGACTCTGCCGGTAATTAAACATTCTATAGTCTATTTAAAATAAGATCGGTACATAACGACGACCAATTTTCGTCGTCGACGCGCAGGCAACTAGTTGATTCAACTTATCGTGTTCTCTCGGGACGCTTTGATCGCCTGTGCTTTCGGCGTGCTAGGTCGATGTGCGTGCGTGCGTCGTGCTTACTGTACATTTTAAATTATTTGAACTTATTGGCATTCGGTACTGAAATAATGTGACGTTCAGGTCGGCGGCGGCGCATCGGACCGTTGCCGCGGAACAAAGCCATACCCATGCTCAGTATTTGGCTGCCCATACTGATATAATTTTGAACAGACTATACATCTTTCCATTAATTAGTTTAATAATTTAAATTTTTATAAAAATTATTTTGTAAATTAAAATATTTGAAAATAAACCAAGTCTTTGGGAAATAAAAATTAATTTTACGGATAAATGTCTAGAAAATGATGGGTGTGAAAAGCGTAGCCCGTTTATTAACAGCATAGAACATAATAGAACTATAGAAGCGACAACTATCAAAATCCCATAATTCACTTTTAAATATTTCAGTCGGCCTTAAAATTTTGCTTTATGCAATAGGCCACGGAGGCTCGGCATGATGTTGTAACTGTAACGTCAACAGGTGATGTTTTTTTCAAAAGATGCACCACTCGCAAGATTAGACGGCTACAACGATAAGATTCCAAATGTTATGTTGATACCACTGTCCGGTTATTAGTATGTTTTACAACCTGCGCCCGAAGGGATGAACGCTTCCAACTGGTTTTCAGTGGTTTATTTGTTGTTTGAGTTGTTTCAGAAGATGATTTCCGAGTGCCACACATTTTGAGATTGGAAATTCAACACATCCACGAAGGTAGAAGTGAAAACCAACGAGTAAGTAAATCATAATTTTAATAATTTATATTCATTGGTTGATAAATAATTCGATATAGAATGACTAGGGTGACTATAGGGTGACAATTTTTTTTTTTTACTTAATTTTAGGTTTTTTGCTATTATTTATATCTATTGCGATTCTTTCTGGAGCTGGTATAACAGTTGTCGTACAAATTAAGTAAGTTAAGAATTATGTATATTAATTTACAATGAAATAGGTAGGTAGACAGTATAAATAATAATTACGAAATATATAAACGGGCTCAATGCTCATTAATGACAAGTACAAATATTAGACCAACATAATAATATAGTGAAATTAAAAAGTAATTTTAGAATATTTAAATGCATTTATATAAGCTAAATATTCTTTAAATTTATAGGTACTACTCATTTAGATTTTTGTAGTGCACACTAAAATAATAGGGGATGGAACCGACGACCGTTTTTTTTTTACGCGCGATAATTCACCTATTCAAGCATTCGGTGTTATAATGGACACGGAATTGTAATATCCGTAAATAGTATTTATTTATCAAAATATATTCGTCTATCGTCTTACCCGGAAGAAGTACACGTCTTTATATCCGCACCACCCAACGCAAAACCTGCCAACATGGACGCGGCCGCGCGCAGGACGCTCTCCAACAACGGCGCCGTTTTTTGATTTGTAGTCGTCGTCGCCCCAGCAGTAGTCGATGTCGATGACGGCTTCGACGATACGGTCACTATATTTCCGGCGCCGTCGCCTGAGGTGTTCGTCCGGTGACGATCGGATGACCGCGATCGTTGAATTCGAAGTAGATCATCGTCATCTTCATAGTCGTCCGGCCAACAGTAAGACGCTGACATTGGTGGGCCACTGTAGTCTACGAGGGGAAAACGTCAAAAAGAATAATTTTATAACTCGATGATACACATAATTAAATAATAACAATAATAATATCTTTAAGACTTTTGGTTGTGGTGATAAAGTGGGTGTCGTATAACGATGCGTCACCGATGGTTAAATATTATTTTCGTTAATAATATTGTTCGTCGTGTTGTTATTGTTATTATTGTTGTTGTATTAATGATATAGAAATTAGTACACAAAGCCGTTAGAGGAGATTGCCGTATACAAGGAAAGAATACATTTTTTTCAAATAATTTTGTTTTATTTAAAAATTTGCAAAAATGACATTTCGTCGAATAAAATTTTTTTAGTCACCGATGATTTTTTTGAGATTATGAACGAAACGATTCTAGATTAATGTAAGTACTATATATTGTAATATCTCGTGGTTAATTATTATGGATGGGTAGTGGATACGTAAAACTTTAAATCAAGGGTATAGAATACATGTAATTTCTCTAGTGTTTCCAACAAAACGATAAATTGGTATTTAATGTTTAGCTCGCTTAGGGAGAAACGATCGTATTAATACTTATATTTTGTTAAATATTTGTTAAGATAAATTAAGATTATTGATTATAAAGTATAGGTACTCTGTTCACACATGCTTACCAAAAAAGTGTAGCATCTACTTATCAACGAAATGAAACATGCACAATCTACATACAATGTTCTAAACTATTGCGCGTATCAATCTAATTATGATACATTGTAATATATTATATAATATTATACTAGTCCGTGTAAAAGAACAAAATTACTCAATCGAAGTCTATAAAAATATCAATGTCATTAATACTTACCCCGTATAATAATACATAAAAATAACAATATTGTCTTAATAACCTAATTCATTTTGACGAAAGTTTGAAATAATTACTTGCTAAGACTTGTTTCACTGAACATTTTTTTATTAATTCATTTTGCATATTCCCAGTATAAATATTATACACAAATAGTAATCTAAATAATTATTTATAAAAATATTAATGATAAATTTTGAAAATTTGTCAAAAAATAAATTCCTTAAAACTAATTAAAAAAAAAAAAAATCACTACGATAAAGGTTAAAAATAAACAACTCTAAGTAAATGGGAGGAGCAAAATGTGTTTTTAGTGAGGGAGGTGTGTGTATGTGCCTAATATCTTGGGCAATAGGTACAAATTAAAATAATAATAATAATAAAAATAATAATAATAATAATAATAATAATAAATAATAATAATAATAATAACAGCCATTGGCTTAAGTCTAAAGATATACAGAATACATTTTTGTGATGTGCAAACTGGAATGTGTGCTCTTTATATCTTCAAAAGATATGAAGTTAAAATAATAAAAATAAACAAATCAACAGTCAAGCAGTGCTTAAAGCACAAAAATATTATAAGCTTCATTTTTAAATAAAATTAATAATAATAATAAATTTGTAACAAATTAATAACAATTTTTATATAAAAAAAAAGACCTTAGAACCAGAACCGTTGAGTTTTTAATCATTTATAAATAAATATATATTATATTATTCTGTTTTACTGTATTCCACCACCAAGAAATGATTTGTGTAAAGGGGTTAAAGGTTATTATAGTATGTAGGGGATGCAAAAAATGAATATTATAGACTTATGGTCTCAGCATCATCATCATCATCCTTGTCACGGGTACCTATTTCTTGTAAAGCCGCAAAGTTTGAGCGAACCGACAACTGATGTTTTTCCAAGTTAGGTGCTGATCGAGACCACCCCTTAAAAGACGTTGTGGCTGGTGATGATGGATATGATGGGCTCCCGCAAATAATTTGTACCCGCTCACGTTGATGAAACGTACTGGGGCCCCATGTTTTGCCCTTGACTCCATCTGCAGGCACTGAAATCATTTATATAGAGGAATACGAGCATAGTGGGCCAATCATATACATTCTACCATATTAGACAAATGTTACTATTTTTATTTTTAAACTTAATTAAAACATCACAAAACAACTCAACAAATAACATTTTTCACCGTACATACAAATATTTCCTGAGAATATTTATCAAACTCTTTAAAACAAAAAAAAATATGGGTAATTTCAATTTATTTTACCATTTTATGAAACCAGCATGTTAAACTTTATTGGTTTTCTTCTTAAGTATATTATATCTAATGTATAAAATAATTCCTTTAGACTGGTAACATTTTTAAAGAAAACACAGACATAAAAAGCAAATCCTTTAATACATTAAAACAATTAGAACAAAATAGCAAACAAAATCTGTATGCAAAACATAATAAATTTGCGACTTTTTCAATAATTGAATTAAAAATAAAATATATTATCATTCAAAACTTTCAATTTTAATTCAATTCTACTTCAGTTTCTAGAAAATTGTATACGAAAAAAAATACAAAACTAAAAGTAAATTTTTTCAACTACTACAGATAAATACAAATTATATTTTAATTTAATTTCACCAAATAAAATCAATTCAAGTTTATTGACCAACACTGGGTACTCACAAAACAACCAAAAACATTGATGAACATTCATAAATAGTCATGAACATACCTCGCTATAGAATTGAGAAAAATTTCTGTTTGGTCATTTACTACATGTATATATTTCTTCAAAATCAAAGAATCTATTCAGAGTAATCATCAGTTGTTAGACATATGCAAATCGATCTCATAATATCTGTGATAAAACCAAGTTTTGAACATTTTATAATAAATGTGAATAAACGCGTGACACCTTCATTTGCACAATTTCAGCTTCCCTGTAATAGCGTAATTTTTTAACACAAGTAATCTGATATAACTACATTTTTACTTAGAACACATCTAATGCATCAGTTATTACATTTAATTTCAAAATATTTTTTTAATTAAACATCAATAATTCATTAATATTTTTATTTCTTTTGACACTTTAACACAACTAATACCGTTCAGTTTTCTCTCAGAATATCAAAATCAACCAATATGTACAGTCATTACTGGTAAGAACAGTAATAAAATATAAACCAACATTTTAAAATACACCTAATTTTTTAAATAAACTATGTTTAATATAGTTTATATTTAATAATATTTTAATTAGTTTCTGTTTTTCACACTTAATACAAAATTAGTTCATTGGTGCCTATAAGAGAAAAAATTACAAAAATATTAATTATTTTTAAATTATTAGTGTAAATATTTTATTGATACATCTAATAACACAACTAATAACTAAAAATAATAAAGAATATACACTTAAAAATATTTTATTTTGATTTGTTTTTAAACAAAATCTATATAAATTAAAAAAAAAAGAAATCAAGATATTAAGATCTTTTTGCAAAATCATTAGAATTATATTGTAAAATCTAACAGATACTGAAAAAAATTACTGGAATAAATATCTAAACAAACTTTAAATATAGGCTATAGTCTAACATTTTGAAATACAAGCAATACTCCTACTACTATCTTATCACAAAAACACAAATTCTTTTATACTTACGTGCAATAGCTCTCAGTCTAGGAATATTTGGAGAACCCGGGGGGCTGTTTGGACCAGACGCATCTCGATTTTTCCTGTCACTTGTGTGCTGCACAGTTATTGTATGTCGAAAATCTACAAGTAGAAAATTAATTTAGAATAAACAACCACAGTTTTAATTTTTAATGCAATACAATATATTACCAGATGGAGAACTAATTGGCAACTGGTTTGGTTCTTTTTTTAACATCTTCAAAATATTGGATTTTTTGAAATGGCCACGACGTTTATTGGGAGTTGGTATTGCCGGCGATGCTTGTTGCTGTTGCATTATGATATTTAGTTCCCATTTGAGCAATTCCATTTCACGTGCTTCTAGGTCACGTTCTCTCTGTTTTAAGTGTTTTTCAGCAATCTGTTGTTGTACCTGAGCTCGGCTTAATTCTTCTTCACGACACCTTAGTTCCTAAGCACAAAATACTGTGATGTTAAATAATTACTTTCAAATTACAGCCACACATTAACTTACTTCTTCTTTAGATTTAAAAGCCTTAAGTAAGCATTGAAAAGAAAATAGTATAATATATAATTTATAAGAAAATAATTTTATGCCTTAGTTATAACCTTACTTTTTCTTTCATTCGTAGTCCATCAAGTACTTGTTCAATTTCTACTTTCCAAACATCTTGCAAAGTATGAAAAGATTCGTGAGGTGTTTGAGTAAAAGCAGAGTGTACAATATCATCCAACGATGCTAATATGTCTTCAAAACTAGGCCTCATGTGAGAGTCAGAATGCCAACAAGCTAATGATAAAATTAATTATAATCATGGCATATTAAGATGATAGTAGATATCAATAAATCATTGTAAATACCCTCCATGAGTTCTCTGAATGGTTGTGGACAAGTTGAAGGTATTGGTAAAGTAAGTTTGTTTACTGCCACTCCATAAGCAACAGCCAGCACATCAATTCCTTTGTATGGCATTTCTCCAGTAAGTAATTCCCAGAGTAAAACACCATAGCTATAATAAAAATAAATCATAAATTAAATTTAAACATTTTTTAATACAAAAAATTGATTCAAAAACACATGATAATATAATTTAGTTATTAATTTTGTAAAGATATATTATTATTATATGTATTATTTTTGGTAATAAAGCATATAATTCCTTTTTAGTATAGATGCCTATAAAATAATTAGTAATTACAGTTCAGAAAAAATTACTTACTACCAGTTTATTTAAAATATAGTTGTTATTATATAAAAAACTAAATTCATACAATTGTGTACTTAACATTTTTTAAATTGTCTACAAAAATAACGAAAAACGAATTTTTTTAAATTCTATATTATCGATCCATAACCAATAAAAATAATGTGAAAGTATAAGCCACAAGGACATAAATATTCCCATATGCACAATACAACTTCATTTTTTTTAATGGCAACCCCTATTTTTAATATCATTTTCGAATTACTCAATTTTTTTCAAACAATTTTGATCTACCAACATGTATTCTAAACCCAAAATTTGTGAAGTTAGAACTTAGAGCTAGGTATAACTTTAAAAAAAAGGAATTAAATTAAATTATTTCTTTTAGTTTACATATTTTTTCGTTCTAAACACGATTTGATACTTTATACATTTATTATTAGTAATAAATTATTTACTATCTATATGATCTATGACATCTACTGGGACATATACGGTATATAATATATAATATATAATATATTTAGTAATATTATTAATTCATATTTTATTATTAATTTCTCCAAACCTCCAAACGTCACTAGCTTTTGAGAATATTGATTTTTTTATAACTTCTGGAGCCATCCAAGCATAGGTTCCAGCAGCAGACATTCTGGTTGTCTTGTAGACTTCCCTGGCAAGACCAAAGTCTGTGATTTTTAATGTCTTGAATTGTAGATCATTGTTTTCAATTGTTTCATTCAAAAGCACTGAAAATATAAATTAAAATAAAATTATTTAAAAATAAACAGTGAAAACATATAAGGTAGAATATTCTTAAAATATTATATAAATCAGTTTCAAACATTACTATATATATATACAGTAAATTCCCGTTATAACGAAAGTCATAGAAGTCCCATGCCAAAAAGCAGGGCTTATAAAGAGCTTATTCGAATTTTCGTTACAACATAAAAAATTTTGGTCCCCTGGAGTTCGTTGTAACGGGATTTTACTGTATATACAATATATATTATTACAAATATAGGGACTTGTGAAAAACCGTAATTTAATATCTATTGAAACTTATTTTCCATATATAATACATCACCCCCTTCATAGATATTAAAACAAATACTTTTAATTATTATATTAACTGAAAATATCTTTTAAATTGTCATTTTGACAATTTTTGTCAAATCTTAAGTTCAAACGCAAAAAAAAAATTATATTAGTCTATTTAATATTTTTAAATTGCTATAAAAACAACGTATATATAACATTTTTAATGTTTTGACTCGACATAAACTTTTTTATCAGGACTAAAAAATAAAAAAATAATGACAGCAATTATTTGATTATTTTTATTTTCTTGATACTCGGATAGGGAGCCACTGAAATCTGGAATTGATTTAAGCGATTTAAGCAGTACTACTGTCCATTATGATGTATGGAATATAAACTATGATTACCTAAATTATTGTCCCAGAAACGCTAAGGCTATAGTAATCAGTAAATAAACTTGTATTTATAATCAATAATGATATAATATATTTGGTAGGTAGTCAAAATTGTGTGTTTAGGCAAATCGCACGACGTACCAATATAATTTATTTTAATATATTCACGCCTCATGGAGCATGGCGATGTAAGCATGTAACAAAATCGTTTTAAAATTTTTTCATCAATAAACTTCGGTTATTATTTATAAGAGTACATGAAAAATATTGACCTAGGCCATCACTTCATCATTATCCTATACACTATACAGTATACATGCAGTATACACAGATCGGCGGTCGATGACCACTAGAATAACAGATATGTGTGCTTTAAAAAGCAGTTTTTATTCGTCAAATCATACTTTAAAGTTAAAAGTATGATTTGACGAATACAAGTTTTAACGTTTTAAAACAATTAAAACTATATGTGTATGTCAATATTATAATATACTGACTATTGAATAGTTAAAAATTGTACGATTACCGTGATTCTTAATAAACAAAAAACAGCAGGCCTATGAGTTTAATGGTTAAGACAGTTAAGACACTTTGCCACTTTGGTTTAACCCAATCAGGCGATTGACGATTGTGTCTGAACGCCGCGACAGTAATCGTTTTCGTAGTACTCGCGTGAACAAACGTCGTATATAATAGGTTGTTATTGTTGGGAACCCTTCAATGTAGTAGCCATGTAAGCATAATGTATTTTACAATTTTTGATTACTATTGTCTCTTATTACAACACAATCGCTGGTTAATATATGCAATTTGTAAAACAGTTGTGTCGAACCAGCGATTCCGTTAAGACTATTGTAATACTCATTATTTTATAACGGTGTTTTAGTATAAATTAATTAATTACTAAACTTAGAAACATTTTATTTTAAGTTGAATAATCCTAAAGTGAGAACATTAAAAAATAATAGGTAATTAAAACGTCGTCAAATCCGTAAACCAACTAGGACTGACTGACTAAACGGACGGTATCGGCTCAAACCAAACTTCGGAAGTTCAACTTCCGTATCCGTACACAACATTATTAACAACAGTTATGAGATATATGCGCGTACGTGGGCTCGATTCCATATTTCTCAGAAATATGCAAGGCTGGGCAAGTTAACGATTTTTTTAACTCGTTATAAGTTAAGTTGTTATTTAAAAAAATATATATACAGTAGAACCCGTTTAAGACGCTCTCGCTTAAGATGATTTGACGGCTAATAAGCTCATTTTTACGAGTCCCTTGATTTAAAATACATTTAAAATGTAATTAACACTGAATAATACGCTTTATGTTCCCGGATAAAACGCTCGTCTTGTCAATGATGTTAATATAAAAATACATTGTATAAAATTTAAAGAAATACCGCACTAATAATAACGATAACGAATGTGTACGTGTACTTGTACTGGTTATCGAACGATAACCATCATCTATAACATCATCTTAATAAAATTGAAAACTTCCTGTATTCAAAAAACATCAAAAATGTGAAACAGAGAAAGATAGATGATTTTTTTGAAATAGGTAATATAAAATAATATATGCAATATAATTGTAATATTTTAATTTAATTTAAATATTTTTATATGTAATAATTCACTCTGCAAAGTAAAAATTATAATTTATATGTATATAATATGGATGTATTGTAAAATAATAATATAATAAAAAATGTTTATACCCGCGTAATACGATTTCCCTCTTAAGACGCTATTTTTAACTGGTCCTTTGGAGAGCATCTTAAACGGGTTCTACTGTAGTTAAATTAAGTTAAAAGTTAATCATATTTTTTTCATTAACTCATTAAATTAAAAGTTAACTAAAAAAAAGTAACTTAACTTAGTTTAATGTTAAAATTTTCTAATTTGCAAAAATAAAAAATTCCAGACACATAATATTGTTTAGTAGATAGTTTTTCTTTATACTCAAGACAATTACCAGGGAAATTAAAAATGATACATCAACTAGCTATCAAAAAACCTGATTTTCTAAAATAAATCTTAAAATTTTGAATTATTCTTGCATTATTCTTCAGACAAAAATTAACTTGAAGTTCACACATTAATCTTAAAAAAAATAACTTATTAAGTTAACAGTTAATTTGAAGAAAAAAGTAATTAATTAAAATTAACTTAACGTTTTAACTTTTAATTCGTTAATACCCTAACCTAAGCTAAGCCCAGCCTTGGAAATACGGATTTAAGGTAAATAAAAACAAGATCAGCTGATCGAGTGTCAATTTGACAATATAATTTATACAATTGGTCCAGTGAAAGAACAAAACCATGACCTGACGTAAATCGGTTTGTTGATTTATTCTGATATTTCTTCACATAACCCCAGCATAGCGTTCCCGCCGTGCTACGAGACATAATAATAATAATATAATACACATACACCTACACCATAATAATCATAATACCGACGATTGACGACAACCGTTACTACTAGCGCTCTCTCTATCGGCCAGTAGCACGAATTAAGATATTATATTATATTTTAGACAGCACAAAAAAAAAAAAATGATTAGGTTAGGTTTTTCGTGTAGCTCACGTTCTAGGGTCCTGCTCACGATCTTAAAAGAGTTAATATAGAAGATAAAACGAAACAAATTTCTTTCGCATAATCGCATCCGCTTACTTGAACGTAAAACATATAAACGTTTATGAAATATAATTTACTCAATTTAGTTATTTAATCTATCAGTGGTTCATACATAATACATATAGATATGACTTAGTTCCTAGCTCGTGATAATGAACTCGATTTGTTTGATAACGATTATTAACGATGTATTCTTTTGATAATTTTTAAAATGTCTTGTTGTCAAACACCGTCAATCATTTTTGTAAATATGAACCATGAATTAGGATATTAATTCATGATATGAACATACAACAACAATCCAAAATATACAGACAGCCGCTGAGTCAGTAGATGACACTGATCTTCGAATAATATATTATTATTCAGAAGACGTTCATAATTTCTTAAATCGCTAACTAATAACTATGTTTCTAACAGTTTTAAGTTTTTCCTTTAGTTTGTTATACTAACCAGAGGTAACTACTATTGTTTATAATCCATTTTTAACATCCATACATGTAAAATACCAACAGTATAAACCTACTTACCTATACTATGTATCACCAAATAGCCCAAATATCATTATTATTATATTATTTATATTATAGTTATTGTTGATATTACTGTTGTTACAGCAACATGTCCAAGCATTGCATTAATTTGTATTGCCAATCAAAAAAAAATGAAAAGCTCTATGCCGCCCAACAATCTGTATGCAATTATTATAGTGTTCAGTACAAGCCGTATCATAGGGTTTGTGCGGCCTGTAGAGAGGAAAGCATACAGTATTTAGACAGAATTACTACACATATGAAAAACCAAGAATGCATATTCAATAATAGCTATTCAAAAAAATGTATCAATATTATGGAGTTATCAGACTCTGATGACTCTAATTCCATCAACATTGCAGGGCCATCGACATCAAACCCAAATTCCCAAATAACCAAATTGTCTAAATCTATACATACAATCTGCAACAAATCTGTTAAACCGTTAGTAACTGTACAAAAGGAGAAATGCAAAACCTATTTGATTTCTGAAATATCTGAATTGATTGCTGGAAGAGATCAAGTAAACAATGCAATGCAAGAGTCAGATAATAGTCTCACAAAGTTATATAATAATTTATACAAATTTGATAAACAACAGAAGTATGTGTTTGATGAAGAAATAAGTATTGTAGAAAATTATGAACCAGAGATGATTATAGATAATGATGTAACCATTTTAATAACGAAACAGTTACCCGGACTGCCAGAAGATTTGCCAAAAAAAGGTAGAATAAGAAGGCGCTCACTAAAAATGGGTGACAAAGTCTATGGCATGAAAAATTCACAACTACAGCCTTGGCTTAAGGCAACTATTAAATCTGCACTTAGTGATACATATTTTAGTATTATATTTGATGACGGAAAAGAAAAATCTTTAAAAATTAAAAGCTTAGCATACATAAATACTTTAAGAAAAGCGCAGTATCCAGTAGGTAGTAGAGTCATCGCCAAATTCAAAGAAAGGAACATTAAATTGTCAAATAAATTCTACGTGGGAGTAGTAGCAGAACCACCAAAATATCTCAATAACTTCAGGTTTGTAATAAAATATATTTTAATAAATAATTTAGGTAATTTATAGGTATACAGACAGAACGTTTAATTAATGAATCATTTTCTCATTTAATTTTTGTTTTTGGATATAATTTACCCATAAAATTAAAACTACTTTAATTATAATTTCCAAATGTCAAATACACAATGCACTATAGTTAGTAAGTTTATAGTTCTTTATTTGAACCTACTTTGGAAATTTTTTTTTAAACACAGTTTTGGCCTTATTGGTTTCAGTAACAACAAATTTTTTTTTTTAAAAAAATCTTATAAACAATAATATTTTGATTGGAAATGATCATAGGACACACTAACACATATTAAAATTACTGACCATTTTTTAAGCGTGATATTGCAAAAATTTTAAATAAGAAAAAATATGTATACTAAGATTAGACCATCTCATACCAAAAATATTTTAAGTAAGTTGATTTATCCATATGTTATCCAATTTATATATAACGTTATATAATTTGCATTTATCAAATGATGTAAATATTTTATTATCAAAATATTTTTCCATATTTTCATGTAAAAGTCATAAAGTATAGTAATTTATTAGTTTTTAAATATCATTAGTCCATAATAATATGTATTTTATTATAAATCAGTGTCCTGCGTGTAAATAATAAGTGCATGTAGGTACAATTGGCTCAATCTTGAACATGTGTTCATAATAATGTCTGTCACGTAATTTGAAAAAATAAAGTAATAAACCAAAATTAAATGAAGTATCATTATAAAAAATTTATCCATATTAATGAAAAACTCATCAATTTACTGTGCAAAAGGTTAAAAATGTTTTAAAACCAAAATGTCAATAGTTTTAAATAATTTTATTTTATTGTAATATGCAAAAAAATAAAATTATTATTGGGAGATAACACTATTATTTAGATAAAATATTATAGGTAGTAAAAACAATATTATTAAACATCAAATAACAGAAAATAAACAATTGTCATAGTGTTTAAAAGCAGCCAATGATTAGTTTAACAATTTTCCAAAATAACTCGTCTAAATATTTATCACATATATAATAAAACACTTGTTTGATCTGTCTTAGGTACATGATATTCTTTGATGATGGATATACACAGTATGTGTCCCATAAGGATATTCGTCTTGTGTGTGATGAGTCAGCAAATATGATTAATGATATACATAAGAATATTAGAGAATTTGTCAAAGTGTATTTACAAAAATATCCAGAACGCCAAATGGTAAAGTTTAATAAAAAACAAATAGTGTTCACAGATCTAAACAACCAATGGTGTTTAGCCAAAGTGATGAATTTAGATGCTTCATTAGTTCAGTTAAAATTCCTTAATATTAAGAATAAGCATACAGAGTGGATATATCGAGGCTCAAATAGATTAAGCCCAATATACAATCAAATGAATAGTAATAATCAAGATAAGCGTATACGTGGTACAGGGTTGGTTGGTATTAATAAGATATTAAATCTGCCTTATGTTGAACTAGAAAACTTGACTGAAAATGAAAAATTCATTAATATTAGTGATAATGACACCGAAGAAGATAGTAATTTTGCCTCATCATTAGATTCAACTCAGAAAACACAGAAACCTCAAGAAAATAATGGTGTTATTAACATTATTGAAATACCGGCTAACTGTCCAAAACCACTTCCCCACAAAAACCATCAGTGTTCTCATTTATGTATGTTATGGGTTCACTATGACTACACTCAAACAAAATATATGAATGTTTTAAGCATTCCATTACATTATGGATTCACAAGATTAATAAAAACAGATAAAAATGAAGAAATTAAAAAAGTAATATATACCACTCCTTGCGGGTGTAAAATAAGAGATGAACATGCAATGTACAATTATTTAAATGTGACAGGGTATGGTAATAACCAAATGACTATCGATTTATTTAATTTTGATTGTTTGATGAATCCGTTATCTTCGTTTAAAGTACCCAAAGAATATATTCGCGTACACGACATATCTTATGAGATGGAATTCAAAACAATAAGCGTTGCCAATAGTTTGAATGATTTGGTACCAAAACACATGAAGTATATAACAGAACGCAAACCTACCTCGGGTGTTAATATAAATTTAGACTCAAAATTTTTATGTGGTTGCGATTGTACTGATAATTGTCAAGACAAAACAAAATGTTCCTGTTGGCAACTTACCTATGAAAGCAAAAAGAATTATCCAAATTTATTTAAAGACACTGACATTGGCTACAATTACAAACGACTATACAGTCCAGTGTATACGGGTATTTTTGAATGCAATATCACTTGTAAATGTGCAAAAACTTGCTTGAATCGAGTTGTTCAGGAACCACTGAAAACTTCACTGCAAGTGTTTTTAACTAAAAAAAAGGGCTGGGGAGTAAGGACACTTGCTGATATTCCTAAAGGCACTTTTGTTTGTATATGTGTTGGAGAGGTTCGTACAGAGAAAGATGCTGAAATTGATGGGGCCATAAACGGTGATGAATACCTGGCAGATTTAGATTTTCTCAAAACAGTTGAAGAGATCAAAGAAGGATATGAAAGTTGTGTGCCTGAAGAGAAAAGTAAAAAATATAAGAGTTCATCTGATGAAGAGTTTAATCCTCCAAGTTATTCCAAGAGTAAAATGAGTATGTTTAAATCTAGAAGGTCATTAAGGAAGAATTTACAAAACACAAATACAAAAATTGATGGCAAACATCAATTGTCTAAGCTAAATACCCAACAAAAATTTAAAAATAAACACAAATCTATGCTAGAATACTTATACAAAGACTGTGGTGTTTACACATTGGATGCTAAAGTCAGTGGGAACATAGGTCGTTATTTCAATCATTCCTGTGACCCAAATATATTTATTCAGAATGTTTTTATTGACACTCATGACCTTAGATTTCCATGGGTAGCATACTTTGCGTTATCAAATATTTCAGCTGGAACTGAACTAGCGTGGAATTATAATTATATTATAGGGAGTGTGCAAAACAAAAGACTGAAGTGCTACTGTGGATCAAAAAATTGCAAAGGCAGACTATTATAATTTTTATTTATGATCAATATTTTTTTAATTATTATATGTTTTTCTACAATAGAACAAAAGATATTATATTTAAATGATTTAAATGTAAATTATTATATAAAAATATTGATAAATTTAATTTTGTATTTTCTTGATATTTTTTTTATCTTAAATTTTACAAATACAACAGATTACACTAGTTGCTTACTATTGTTTTCATATATTATTGCAAAATGTAGACATGAGTTTTTAAGGATACAGTCCTGTATTTTAAGGAAATTTACCATTTTCAAATAACTCTCCTGTTATCCTAACAACTCTCGTAGGGATACCAAATTGCTCTATTTTTCATAAAATAGCACATTTATAACCTGCTTTTAAGTTTTCAAATGATAACACATCATTATGCAATCATTTTAAAACTGAGTAAGTAATTTAGTACTTTATGGACAAAGTATAGATATTTTGTGCTATGAAATTGAATTTGAAAGTACGATAAATTCTTGCTGTAAGAAAACAATTTTGAATGAGACAATTATTGAAAAAACACCCATTTTTATATCATTGGCAGTTTTTCTTCACGGATGCTACATTATAGAATTGTTGTTATTAAAATCGACCTTAAGAATAATTTACATTAAATAAAATATAAGAAAATACCTAACATAGATCAAGACATAAAACTACAAGTATATTGTAGCAAATTATTATACAATATAAGAAAATATTGTGTCAACATTTTAATTAATAAGTAATAATATATGATTTAATTGTTTTGTTGTTATTCAGAAAATACTTATAGACTTGGAAATGTACAGATTAAAGAAAAGGTAATAATGGAATTTTTATTATTTTAAAATTGATATATTTTATTTTATAATATAAATAATAGGTATTATAAATATACCTATTTTTGCAATTATAATTGATAACTACTCTAAAAGAAAACCATTGATTTTATAATATTATAACATCAATTAGTTTTAAAAATTCTTTTCAGGCTTTTTCAGACAAACATTTCAACATAAAGATTAAATATGTTTAAATAATAGAATGATTAAAATCTGTAAAATATTTAGCTGATCTAGGTAAGCAACAATATTATGAAAAATATCTTTATGTTATAAACTGTATGATTTATTACAATATCTCTAGAATAAATTGGAATTATGTTACAATGCTGTACATTGCACTAATAAATAAAAAGAACAATGAAGTTTTTGCAAAAAAATCTGAACCTTTTGAAGAAGTATTAATGGTATTCACTATTGGCAACATTTTAAATAATATATACTTAGCATTGTTTATATATATCAATTATCTACCTAGGTATAACTCACTCTTCAGATTTCTGAATTATTTAACATTTAATATGCTATAACCATAATATTGATTTAAATACCAAGTTGTCTTGCCATGTACCAAGAGGTAAGTTGATTATAAATTTTAAACATCAATCATTGAAAAAAATCATAGATATTTTTAAAAACTGTATAGTTATAAACAGTAATACAGTACCTACATAGTTTATTACTATTATAATATGTTACTATTATATGTTAAGGATATGGCCTATGACACATTAACAAATTAAAATCAAATGAACAATACCAAAATTATTAAAAACCATAACACATTACAGCGGTAAAACACTGAAAGAAACAAACAATTTCAAAATTTTAAATATTTTTAAAAGAAAATAATATATTCTAACCATATATGCACATAATTAAAGACCTGGGGCCCATGTATAATGCACACTAAGTTTTTACGGCACTATTTTATAAAGATTTTACACACTTGATTAATAATAAAACTTTAAAATAATTGATTTAGGTACTACAATCAAATATTTTATGAGTATTTCGGATTTAGAAGAGATAAATGATTAAAAATGTTCAATAACTTGTTGTTATTTCATATATGTTTTAAAGTTAAAATTAAAAAGAATTAAGTAATTAAAAAATAATAGGGCCAAATAAATTGTTCAAATATTGGATATAATGTTAAAGCTATTTCAAAAAACAGATATTTATTCTACAAAACTTTTAATCTTTTTTAGGATTATGTGTTACCTACCAATTAATGTTTAATTTTACAAAGTATTTGTTTAAGTATCTGACTTAAAAATTAAAGAACTTTATAGAAAATGATTTAAATTACAAATTTTTAGGTACCTTATCAAACCAATTATTCTGTGATATATATTTATAAGTATGTTTGAATGATAACAAATAGGTGTAAAAGAAATATCCTGTTAACTCATTAATAAATAATATTAGGAACTCACCATTTGAGGATTTTAAGTCTCTGTGAATCAACGATATTGGTGCACCATTATGCAAATAGTTCATGCCCCTGGCGATTTGAATGGCCCAATCAACAAGTACGTCTGGTCGTATTTTCCTTCCCATCAGTACACGATTAAGTGAACCCCCCCGGGCGTACTCCATAATGAGGCATAGATTTGGAATTTGTAAACAAACGCCCAACATGGACACAATGTTCTCGTTGTCCAGCAGCCAAAAGAGGTTTGCCTCTTGTTTTACATTTTTCACCGTTTCACTAATATCTTCATCAGGGTCCTGGCGCGCAGCTTTGACGGCCACCTCCTTGTTGTTCCAATAGCCGCGGTAAACCTTGCCGAAACCGCCGACACCAATGACCTCTTCAAGCTCGAGCTCACCGAAATCGATTTCGGTAATATGTGCGTTGCCCACCACTGTGGTCACGTTCTCCAAAATATTGTTCTCAGTGACAAAGTTGGCCGGGAATATGCCCACCTTGTCACCGAGCTTTCCGGTCCACCAACCCTCGTCGCCGGATATCTTGGCGTCTGTGGACAGCACCTCGACGATGTCGCCTCGCTTGAGGCTAAGCTCGTCCTCGCCCTGCGCCTCATAGTTGTATATGGCCGTCCACAGTGGCAAGTTGGCGGCAGCCGTCTGGTGCTGGTGCTGGGTGGCGTACTTGTTCTTGTAGTACGCCGACGAGGTGGTGGTGTTCGCGTACGCGGCGTTCGAGCCGTGGAACTTTGTGGTCCGAGATGGCGAGTAAGGATTGCGCAAGTTGGGACTTCCGAAACCTGGGCCTAGGTGTTCCATGGACGCCGACGCCGGAGGCATTCGTTACGGCTGCTACCTGGTTTCTACAGCGTCACTGCGATGGTCCCGTCGGACGGACACTGACATCATTCCCGTACGCCGCCGATCGCGCGATTCGTCATTTGTGTCGTCGTCGCACAGGTACGATATTTTTATTTTTATAATATTATTATATTATTATAATTGCTGTTAAATGTTAATATTATTATTATTATTCAGACTGCAACACAAATATTATAATATATTGGTGGTTCACGGTGTTATTATTATTATTATGATCGCCTTATCAATGTTGTTGTGGCTGTACAATCTTGCGTGCCTTGTCACTCAATCACTCTTCAGTAAAGTTACTATTATAGTTTCGCTAATCGCTATTTATTTTGATGTACGTGTAATATAAAAATATAATATATAATATTATTACAACGTCGAGTGTCCAACGGTTGCAAAACGTTTCGTGGCGAAGTTATGCTATCCAGTATCCGGTAACGTCACCAGTACTCAGTACTCACCATCACTAAAACCATAGATAGTAAAATAAAAAATAGGTATCTTTATTATCTATCACGAGAACACGTCAAATCACGATTTAACGGAGAACAAAATCAAACTTAACATAAAAAACGTATGTAAATTTAAGAGAAATAAAAAATAGCAATACGAGATGAAAAAAATATATAAATATATTACATAGGTACTTTAAGTATTTAATTTTAACGTGAATGTTCGATCGCCATTTTGAATTTTAAAATACTGTTATCTCCATTATCATTTTATGTGATAGGAAAATGTATAATCACAGAATAATTTATATTTGTTATTTATCTAATCTATAATTCAAGGTAGATCCACTACCACTAGTGTCTAGTACTAGTATAGGCTTTAGAGTCTACAATTAGTCGTCGGCAATTGGCATCTCTATTAAATATTTTCATTTTCTGAAACAGGTTCCATTATCATAACTATATTTAGTATATTATAATAAAGATTAGTTAATAGTTACTTTTTATAGTTAGGTATGTAATCTTGGATTACCGAATGTTCTGAAAATTGGAGAAACATGATTAAAGATACAATTTTATCTCATAATTATCGGTACTTACATCTTGTATTTTATGCTTTTATCTAAAATCAATAAAACTACCAAAACTGCCATAATTTGTAAACAATTAATATCGTTTACTTTCGTTCACGATATAGTTATTAGATAACTTATATATTTTATCTACATCATACTCTCGTTTTTAGTTTTATAATGTTTGGTAGGTAACTACTACTCAATTGTTTAGTAGTCTAGGCATCTAGTATAATCGATTTTAAATGTCGGTATGATTAATTATGAGTGTGAAGTGTGTTTTTAAATTATTTAATTTGTTCTTTGTCACGATCTGATGAAATCTTAATAATTTTCTACTAGCTTTTAGTCTTTTAGCATTATTGTATTCGTTTAAAATCTCGGCAAAGGCTGAGACTTTGAAAATGTTAAACTATGAAGGCTGGTAGACAGCAAAATTGGTAATTAGATGGGTATTATACTTCCAAGCCCTGGCTTAGTTACAGCTCTGGTGTAAATTGTCTTCTCAATTAATTATTAGTTTATAAAAAAGTAATTTTAAAAAGTAGGTACTAGGTTAATAATTTATCAAATAAATGTATTAATTAGTAGAATCTAAAAAGAGTATTTTAATAATCTTTAGTTTTTTTCATTTTTCTACTATTTATATTTATTTCATTTTAACAGTATTTTTTAAATTATATTTATAATTTATTAAAAAATGTCTAAAGGAAATCATTAGAAAAATAAGTTATAGTTAAAAAAAGTCTGAGGAGAAATTATAAATTATAATCTTACTAAAGATTTAAGTTCAATATCAATATTTTGTTTACAGCTTTTGCTCTCTGTGTAGCACTTTGTCAATAAAGCAGTCTAAAAATTAAAATAGTTCAAAAGACAACAAGACTTGGTGCTCAAAACTAGTGATAATTATTTCCAGACAATGGATGACACTAAAGTGATTGCGTCACTCGATACTTTCTACTCTGCGTGCATGGATTTGCGGAAACATAACTATGACAGATGCATCGAAAGCTGTACAATAATTTTATCAAAAAACCCGTATGACCAGGTAAAACAAACAAATCAATTATAGACTACAAAGAGCACTGTAAGACTAAGAATAAATGAAAAAATAATAATGAACTACAATTACTTTGAACAGTACTTACCATAAACCCATGATCACATTAAGTACAACAAAATAAGAATACATTTTTAAAATGTATGCTCTTATGAATTGTAGACTTCCATATTTTTTTCTCATGTATAATTTTGTATTTTATGGTATACATTTAAAAATTTTACTTGGTAGACTTATTAAAACTATAATCATATTTTTTTTTTTTGAGTAATTTTTATGTTTTTATAATAATTTCACATAGTTACTATTGATATTTTAAATGTTAACTTGTAATTTTGAAATTTTTCATGAATTCTGTAATTTTTAGTCACAATTGTGTCATCGTAGAAGTGGCACTACTCGTTTGAATAAATTCAATAAAATAGTATAATATGCTAGAACATTGAACTTTCCTCATATGCATTTGAGCTCATTTTGTACTTAATATTTAAATTTGATGAAAGCTATTCTTAACAATTTTCCAATTACATATGTATACATTTTATTGTATAGAAACTTACATAGATTGTATTTTTTAAATTGTATCTAATTTTTATATTGGTGTGTTTTAAGGCAGCATGGGCTCTAAAAATGCGTGCATTAACTGAACAACTATCCATTGATGATATTGAAGCAGAAGAAGAAGGCATTGCTGATTCTTACTTTAACTCCGATGCAATAGCTGAAAATGCTAGAGTAGGTACATCTTTAAGAACAGCACAAGACACAAGTAACCAAAGGTAAGACAGAGTGCATCAGTTTTGTTTTCAAATGTCAAGTTAATTCATAGTTATCTTATAATAAAAATAAAAACTATAACTGAATAATTTTCTATTATTTATTTGTAGACCTCGGACAGTTAGTGGAAGACCCTTAAGTGGTATAGTTCGTCCATCAACTTCATCTGCTGGTGGCAATAATTTACAGTTGGCTTTAAAAACACCACGTACTGTTGGTTCCTCAAGACCATTAACGTCTCAATCAGCTAGAAATATACGCCTTGGTACTGCATCAATGGTCTCCCAAATTGATGGTCCTTTTATTAATATATCTCGTTTAAATTTTCCTAAATATGCATCTGATAAACAACTTTCAAAGTTGTTATTCAACTACATCTATTATCAACAAAATGATATTAGAAATGTAAGGGTATTTGAATGGTTGTTTAATATTTTAGTTATTAATGTTAAAATGTATGTGTACGTGTTATAAAATATTTGTATATTAAATATTTAATTTAGGCATTAGATTTTGCTGTGGAAGCAACTAAATTTTGCAACTTTGAGGACCCTTGGTGGAAAGTGCAATTGGGCAAATGTTACGTTATGTTAGGATTACTACGAGACGGGGAAGCACAATTTAGATCTGCTTTACAACATGGACCTAATATTGAAGTTTTCTTACGCCTTTCACGATTATTTATTCGCCTTGATCAACCTTTAAGTTCGTTAGACATATGTCAGAAAGCCATGTCTTGGTTTCCACATGAAGTTGCATTACTCATAGAAATTGCTAGGTATAACCAAAAATAGTTGTAATTTTAATTTTTTATTATTTTCCTGGCACTTGTGATTTCATACATTTCCACATAAGTAATAAAAGCACTTTATTTCTATAATGTATTATAGATTTTAATTTTTTTTTCACGTTGTTAATACACAATCATCAAACACTACTTCAATTCTGCTGAATAAAATTTGTAGAAAATTGCACAGGGGAGGCCCCAATCATTATAGAAATCAAATTAGTATACTTTTTTAGATTTAATTCAGCTTTATAATTAATATGCAATATACTGCTTTACACGTTATATTCCATTAATATAGTTAAAAATTTGTGTGTTATTACTAGTTAAAAAAAATTGTATTTTGTTTCAGAATATTTGAAGGTCTAAATAATATACCAATGTCGGTTAAATACTATAGAGATATACTTGAATTGGATGCTACAGATATGGAATCAATTGCATGTATTGGATTGCATCATTTTTATTCTGATCAGCCTGAAGTAGCTCTAAGATATTATAGGTAATATAACTAGGTATTTAAGTTTTTTTTTTTGCGTTTGAGTTAAAACCTAAATAATATTGTTTCATGCAGGAGACTGCTGCAAATGGGCTTATACAATGCTGAACTCTTTAATAACCTTGGGCTTTGCTCATTCTATGCCCAACAATTTGATGTAGTTACTGCCTGTTTTGAAAATGCATTAAGATTAGCATTGGATGATAATGCAGCAGATGTCTGGTACAATATCAGCCATGTCGCAATTGTATGTATCTATTATGATACGTGTCTATTAATAAGAATAGTTTTTAATATTGTGCATTCGACAGGGATTTGGAGATTTGGATATAGCTGAGCACAGTTTGCATTTAACATTGTCTTTAAATAGTTCCCATGGTGCAGCTCTAAATAACTTGGCTGTATTACAGTGGCGTAAAAACAATGTGTCCCAGGCTGAATCCTTGTTGAACTCCGCAATAGCAGCTGAAGATCACCTTTATGAACCACATTATAACAGAGCTTTACTAGCTCAAGAGGTAAAGACTTAGTGCTTAAGCTAAATAAATAAATTGTATTAAGTTAAACTTAAATGTCTCAAATAAGGTTTTGAATAAAAATTTAAACAATTTACATTTTTTTTTTTCTAGATTAAATTTTAGTAGAACAATAATAAGAAACAAAATTTTTGAATTTTATAATACATTACTCATAACTTATTTGTATAATATTACTTTAACTTAATTATTTTTTAGCTGATATTTAAAAATATTAATTAGTCTTAAAATATATCTAAAATAGATTGGGTTATTGAACTTTTCTTGGATAAAAGCTCTTATACACAAAAGAAAACATCAAATAATATGAATATAATATATCTTTTGTAGTATATTAAAGAAATATTTAAATTAAATAAGATATTATGTAAATATTAAATAATTTATAACAATACATTATATTACTATATAGTAAATTAATAATATTTTCTTTTTCCAGGAAGGTGATCACCAAACAAGTTATGCTATGGTAAAGAAGTCGCTTTCAATATATCCTAATCATTACAATTCTAGAGATATTTTAAACGAATTAAAAAAATATTTTTCTAGTCTTTAAAAATGATTAGTTTAGTCTATAATTTATTAATTAATTGTATAGTTGTATCTCTTGGTCATATCTTTAACATGTAATTAAGGATGACATTATAATTAAATATTATCTATCAGGTAACATTTTTTTTACTTATAAACAAACTGGTTGAAATAAATATATATGTTTTTTTTCTTTTTGTTTTGTAACATTTTTGTTGGAATTGTCTAGTATAGAATGAATAATAATTGGTCGTTTTGGATTAAGATATGTTACAATCCTATATTAATTCCCTTTTTTGCAGCTATGGGCAAAAATTCTCCTTGTAAGTATGGATTAAAAGCCTGAAAAAAACAAAAGTTCTATTATATTATGTTAATTATTAAATAATATTGCTTTAATGTATGCATAATTTGTATTATTAGTATAAATAGAAAACCATGGGGTAAAGAACTTACCTTTTTGACGTGGAATTTTTTCGCAACCAAACTTTTGTGTTCATCATCTACCTGTAAGAATTAAATTCAATATTGTAACATTTTGAGTACAGTAAATTATTGAATAAATATTCAAAATACCTGAAATGTTCTTACAAGTTCATCCACGTCAACATTGTGTTTGTTGCCATTATTTGATCTTGCGCAATCAAACATGTGTTCAGAATCACACATGCATTCTTGGGATTCCTGATAGTCTCGACTGAACGCTGCCGTATTTTCAAAATCTGTTATACAACCATCCTCATCTGAAAGTGTAAGAGTACCGGTTCTTTGATACATTATTTCTTAACTATAATTTGTTGACATTATTTATTATATTTTTATTATATGAGATGATTAATTTAAATGTCTACTAATATATTAATATTTGTGTCAAGATTCTTTTGACAGACCCCTTTATGTATTATCCTACCGAGAGGGTAATGGCTGTTCAGAAGAACTAATTATATATTGTTGGTAGCTTTAATACTAGAGTGATTATTATATACATTATAACACCTTTTTCAAGCCTCTCTTGATATTACATACAACATGCATATCATCAAATCTACTCTATTCATTTTAAAAATATAATATAATTTTGGTTATAATTTATGTACTATAAAAAATTGTATTATACTATACATTCTTAAAATCATAAAACTATGTTAGGTACCCATAGCTGTATAGGCATAGGCGCATTTTGAGGGGGACTTGGGTGTTCTTAGCACCCCCAATTTTGAAATTAGCGCCAGCAAATTGTTTCATGTTAATTTAGATTTTAATAGTAACAGGTATCCATAACCTCAAGATAACATTATAAAAAAAGGTAGGGGAGCTTCAGCACCCTCCGTTTTTTCATTGAAATTGCGCCCCAGTAATATAGATTCTAACTCTACTATAATATACCTAGTTTAGTTTAAAGTTTTAACTTGGTTATTTATTATTGAAATTGAAGTTGATATTGACTTATTTTTACTAATCTTAAACTAATTAAAGCGAGTTTAATACTTTAGTAAAATATATTATGAAGAGATTCACTTACCAGTGTATCCCACCGGACATGGGTTGGGCGGGTTGCAATAGGCCGGCAGCGCTGCGTCGGTTTTAACTTCATTTTTGTTTCTTGTCGGACTATCTGGGTTCAGGGTCTGCACTCCTTCGCCAGCACCACCTTTAGCATGCATCCGGGAAAAACAAAGATATAATATAATATTGTTATAAAACAAAGTTGGGCATTATTATTAATTAGTTAAAATGCTATAAATTATAAGTTATTAGTATATAGCCTACCAAATTTTAAGTTTATTGGACGGCAAAAATGTTTAACTATTTTGATAAGAAAATTTTTATAATTTATTTTTCTATTATTATTTTAACAGTAGGTAGGTACGTTGAACTTTTTTTTGGTAAAACCACTGTACTTATATAATATATTGATTTTTATAATATTTCATAAGTATTATAGGCTTATATATTGTAAATTTGTAACGGTGTGAATATAAATATAAAATCATGGTAGATATACATACCTTGAAATTAGTCTAAATATAAAAAAAAAATTAATTAAAAATTATAGTTTAAACATTGAAGTAACCTTGGACTGTTTCAAGTTACTACGATTAATATTTATTGAGTGAATATAACAAAAATCATCCGAAAAAAAATATTTATTAATTAATAATTATTGTACAGGTAAGTTTCATGATCCATTGTCATCAAAATTTAAACTTCAATCACTCGTGAAGAATTGATAAGCTTTACGATAAAAATATTAGTTTTTAAATTCCAATCAAAAAAACTTAAGAAAAATCTTGTATTCATTATTAATTTTTAATCCTTAAATGTTAAAATTAAACATTTTATAAGTTTTTAATCTTTACGAATTTTGTAAATATTCAAAATTCAAACTTTTATAAAATAAAAATTGTAACTTTATGTAGTTTTAATATTTTTTTAAATTTTTGTAAGATTAACTTTTAACAAAAGCCAGTCATAAGAAACTTTGTATTAAAGTATCGAGTTTTTTACTGTTAAATTAAAATTATATAAAACGAAAAAAACTAAAAACGAAGAGCAACAAAGAGCAAAAAATTAATAATTATCTAGAATTCTAGAAAATGGTTATGAACATGAAAATGCCAAGTCTATGTTTGACTATTTATTTTATGAATAATATTATTTTCAATAGATGGGTGTATTATAAAAACAAAATCGATTTGGTCAAAAACGTAGGTCTTACGTAAATATTCCCGTTTTTCCTCAATTTTACATTAATTTTTAATATTCAAAGTATTAAGAGGACGTTATACCCACATGTGTTGTCTCTGTCCTACTAATGTAGATCATAGCAAATTTTCGTTCAGCAGAACACATTTTGTGATGTTAGCTTTAATATTAGTGTAAATTTACCTATTATAAAATTTAAAGGTAAGAATATTATCTAGGGCATCTCATAGGCTTTTATTGATATCTTAATTTTTAAGTGAGTTATGGTTATGTAAAATATTAAAACTTTAAAATGCTCGTAACTCGCTTAAAAATTAAAATACCAATAAAAGTCTATGATATGCCCTAGATAAGATTATTACCTTTAAGTTTGATAATAAGTATAAATTTACTCTAATATTAAAGCTAACATCACAAAATGTGTTCTGCTGAACGAAAATTTGGTATGATCTACATTAGTAAGACAGAGACAACACATGCGGGTACAACGTCCTCTTAACAGTCTTAACGAAGTTTTATTTTCAATCAAAAACCATACCAGAGCTGTCAGCTGAAGAGAATATAAAAAATATACACCCATTATAAAGCACTAAAACCAATAGATAATCGCTTCTACCAAAATCAAAAATATAAATTTTAATGATGAATTTTATACATATAATATAGCAAGTAACCAGTAACTATTAAACACAAAAAAATAGCATAGTAAAATATTAACAAAATAATTATTAAGTTAATAAAAATAATAATTTATATTTATAATAAATATAATGATAATGTCATTTTATGAGATTTTTTTGTAATTCTTTTACATGTTGAACGTTGAACTGTATAAGCTTTATTTAGTAGTAGTGTCTATCCCTTCTAACTCTAAGATTCTATATTTTTGTATCTCCGCCACCTTTACTTCAGTCGTAACAAGCAGAAAGAAAACGAACATTGCACATACCGCTCACGTATTGCGCTCCCCACAGCGTGCCGTGCTGCACGTACTCGTTGTCCCGGATCGACGGCACCGGGTTCCGGCCTTCCGTTCCCGCGTCATCGTAGTCGGCCCCGATAGGTTCACGTTCGGTGGTCTTCATCCGCGGCCCGTACCTCACCGCCGCATCGTACTTGCCACCGTCCATCTCCGACTTGACGATGTCCTTTTCCAGTTGATTGATGACGTTCTCCAACAGTTTGCTCCGAACGTACTCAGAGTCCTGCGGAATTATCACAGAAACGAGATGCTTTTACTAACATAATATAACATTATTACTTTCGTAAGTGGTCGTCGTCGTGTCACATTTAAGGAGGAAATAAAAAAACTTAAGCGGACGCTCAAGAACAATATAATATACTACAAATAATATTATTATATAATAATATATTGATCAGTGATGACTATTCGTATGTCTAAAAATTATTTAAAATGTGCCCAATCTTTTCCTAAGATTAAGTATCCAGGAGTGTAATAAAGCGTAGATATACTCCAATACGGTGTAGAGCCGTGTTAGTATTCATAAAAATATTTATTAAGTAATATGTTTGTCGCATCCACTTGATGAAATTGTCTATTTCACGAATAGGTATTCAGTTCATGAAATGGAAACCGTTTTTTTTCCACTTAGTGATAGAAATGGATGCTAAAATTTCATATCGTGTAATTTTTTTTATCAAATGGCCATTCACAAATATTATATAATATATTATAATTATAATATTATACTGCATTACTGCCATTGGTTGTAATAATACATAAACCATATATCACAATATTGATGATAATAATATAAGTATTGTGATAAGTGGTTTATGTATTATTACTAATTTACAACCAATATCAGTATAATATTATATTTTGTTTCACCAAATGGATGGCTGTTTGAAGAAAAAAATTACACGATATGAAATTTTAGTATTCATTTTGTGAAAATAATTAATGGAGGTTTTTTTAATACATCAAGATAATGTTGAGAGCTAAACCCCTTCAAGCCTCATTACTTCAAATGTATCATATGAATTTATTTATTGTAGATAATAAGCTCAATAATAATAATTATAAAAATAATATAATAAATAATAATGTTTAATTTTGCAAATTATTTTCTTTTTATACATAGAACATATAACATTGCACCTACATACATTATAATGAATAATTAATACAAGTATATTGTATATAATTTAGATAATATGAGTATAATTAAAATGGAAGTTTACTACTATAGCCTAAAGGTACCTACTGCTAAATTTTTTTAAAGATTTCCTCTACAGGTCCGACGTTTTTATCGATCATTACTGGCTAGTACCTAGTATAAATGGCTACATTACAAATTTACAAACGACAAATTTGGAAACCAATTTTAGAAATTTTTTAACAGAATCCTCTATTAGGCAATGTGTTACAGTTGTGCTAAACAATAAGCTTAGGTAATGGAAAAATGGAAAATTAATAAACACGAAAATAAAAAAATGAAGAAGCTCCCAATGGACTTCATCGCATACTTTTTTGTCATGAGATAATTTCAGAAATAGAAAAAAATTCACGTCGTTTAATTATAGTAACTTGTAGGTAAATTCAACTTATAATATGATGATAACCCTCATACGTGTGAATAGTGTGACAATCATATTTCATGTAGGTATCATTATTATGCAATAAATCTGAAATTGTTCAGTTTGATTGATCAATTATGTTTATATATGTAATGTAAATTTCATTGTTTCTATTATCACAATAGTTCCTGTGTGTTTTCCATTAATATTTAAGTTCTTTCACCATCACCATTATAGATATGTATCAGTGTCAGCTGGCAGGCTTCAGCAATCAAATTGTTTTCAAGACTTTTAGTCCGAAATAAACTAGGTATGCCTACCTATTACCTATACTTTAAAATTTAAATAAGCAAAGTGATAGATTAAAATTTAGATAATCAAACTTCAATCAATAATTAAAATTAACATAGTAAAGACTTTTAGAGTAAATGAAGTTTGTTGCAATATTTAGATTAAATGTTTTGTGTCCAACTCAAGCTATTTTTTATGGAAAACCTACGTTTAAAAAAAATGTATTAAAAATAGTAATTACTCAAGTACCTATATAAATATATAAGTCATAATGATATATGGTTGGCTGCTCTTACACTACAAAATGTCCGTAATATATTTCGTCGTCGGAAAAACAGACTTTATTTTGACAAAAGGTTGACATGTAAATAATGGATTTTTTTGATGCTTGTTTTTTTAATAAAATTAAACCGTAAATAAAACACTGTTATACAAGGTAGCTTAATACATTCCGGGAAAATATAAATTCTATTTATGTTATATTTTAAGGTTTTTGTTTATCAATTAATTTCGAAAAATTAATTATTATTAGCCATATTTGTGCATTAAACAATGTTGTGTAGTTTAGTATATACATAAACGATAATAAATGTCATAAACGCACTACACGACTGACGTACACACCTTTCATTATTTTAAAATATACCTTATAAGTAATAATGGTCTTCAGTAAATAAAATATAGCATAATATATACGATCCACGTTATACATGTATTACAATTATATTTATTTAATATTTATTACATTTTTAATCTTATACAATAAATGAGTTTTAATCTCAATTTTCAGATTAAGTACTATGACATGTAATATACTGTATATAGGTAATATCATATTACCTTTAATATTCAATCATTAGTCCTGTAGATCTAACCGTTGAATTAAAAAAAAATGAACACGGTTTTTCAATGAAACAACTGGCTCTTGTTATTATACTTGGTCGTGGCAGTTACGCTAATATTTTTTTTTATTTTTAGTTTTGCGCTACTACCGTTGCGGTGAACAGTAGGTACCTATATAAAATATAGACACTAACAAATACTAATAATACTATTCAACTGTAATTAGGTATACGTTTATAATAATTGACGTTTTTAATCGTTTAATATTATTATAATTATAATTCTGCAAATTGCTATTATATTTATATTAAGTTTCATGAGCCAAATTTAAATTTAAATATTCTTTAGATGATCTTTAGATTGATTTTCGATAATATGGTTCATATTATGAACTTTTGACGAGCAATTAATATTATAATATAAGTATAACATTCAAATATTAAATGGATATACAATAAGATATCGAGTCTTGTGCTTTAATATAATGTTATGTTGTTCGAGGGATGACGGTGCGCTAGTGAGGGTTAAACATACACGTGTCAGTACGTCATTAGTCAATAATGACCGGGTTACAGGGCGGCAGACAATGGCATTAACGAACATTTGTATCACTAAAATACCCTGCAGTATACAAGCGTTAATTATTAATTGTGTATAGAGGTACCTTCAATCTACATGCTTTATGTTTTTTTATAATGTTTATTAATTCACGCACGTGATGATTCACAGGTATTCCACGTGTAACCTCCGTTTGTGGCGTGTACAAGCAATATAGATATAGATATAAAATTTTTGCTTAGTATTTTTTTTTTTTAGATTTCGATCCTTCGTAAAACGTTTATTTGCATATGGGCATATACTACAGCGGCGCAGGTTATATACAGACGATAATAAGTGTTAAGCAAATACAATATTTTTAACAGGGCTGGATTTAAACTACTTTAAGGGCCAAGGGTAAAAAATTGCAAACTTATCCTGTTGGCTCGTTGTAATAGAATAATACATTTGCGGAAACTAATACGTTTTGAGAGCTGTTGAGTGCAATCTATAGTACAAAAATACACATGAAAGTCGATACTGTTCAGTCGTAAACAGTATACACAAACGTAACTTCATGCGTCACGATAATGATTATATACAGTCTGGAATCTCGATAGGTGTATGATTTTGCATTTCTTAAGACCAACATTTTTATTTTGGAATACCAAAATACATATGGTTTTTTTTATTTCTATATGAAGGCCCCAAATTAAACTTTAACATGTTTTGGGACAAAGTGCCACTAAAATATGTGTCGGTTCGAAACCGTCAAATCTAACCTTGGTTTTCAATAATTATATACTATATAATACGGAGTCTAAAACCATGAGAAAAAATGTTTCATCATTTTTATAAGTTCCCAAAATTTTTCGAAATCCTCCCATTGTTATAATTTACAGTGATTTTGAAATATTTAAATATATTATATACATTAAACGTGCAATATAATTTAACAAATATGTTAAGTGTGTACCTATATATCATATTTATGTACATATTGTGTAATTTAAAGAATATTTTTGTGTATTTAATTAGAAGAAAAAACAATCTGATCATGATTTTTCAACTCCTCGTCAATAGAATGCATCGTCGTGATGATCGTGGATATAATTACTATCACCGATCGTCTTACGATTTTCTTAACTAACACAATATTATCCATATTGTGCGTATATTATGAATACTGGAAACGGGTATACTCACTTTTATATTTTCCGAGTACTTGCCAAACGCGATGACATAGACGGGCACCAAAGCAATGCACAGTATGATAACGTTTGTCGCCATAATGATGGAGCTTTTCGTATGCCTGTAAAACGATCGGAAACGAAGATGAAAACGGACAGATGGTAGATAGGTAAGTACACGCGTACACTGCGAGCGGGCGTACTGCAGCGTATGACGATGACAATATAAATGTGTGCGAATATAAATATGTATGTATATAATATATGTGTGTATGTAATATATATATATCGACGGCGAGACGACGACTCGCGAGTAAGGCGCGCCGCGGTGGTGATTTTGGATATGAGTGGTTTTTTCCACGATTTTCTCTCGATCGAGTCGATCGTCCTACCCGCGACGACAATACCCAACGACCTTCCGCTCGTTACTACGTATGCGCGCGATTAAACATTAAAACATTCGCGCGCCGTGTAAAAAATTACCCTCCGAATATATTATACTACATAATAATATATCGATGTCGTACTAATTATACTATTATTATTATTACTACATAATTATGCAGATCGCGGGCGCCCGCAGCTGATGCAATTGATGTTCCTGCGTACACCGACACCGAGGAAATGCACTCGCGACGCGCTGCAGTGGGTATTCTGCACAATGTCACGACATTAAAAAAATACGAAACGGAGTACAATATTATTATAAATGCCCGCTGTTGACTATAATAATATATTATGTAAAAATGTTAGCGTCGCGTAGCGCGTGTGTCGATACTGTACGACTGTGTACAAACTATATACTGACTAACGCAAAACGTTGTTTTATCGTCGTAAGACACTGTTGTGTTATATGATGTTATGATCATTATTATTTATAATAGAATTTATTATGCACATTGTATAGATACCGTCTAAAGCGGAAACTACCCTTACGGCCGTCCGGACCGATGCAGCCGTCGGTGCACTATCTTTCCCGGGCCGTGTTGAAAAACCGCGTAGGTATAGCTGTTCTAATGCATCGTCGCGAATCGCGTCCGTAGATCGTTTACCGCATATACTAAAACATCGATGATACTTCCGTCGATCGCGAAACGTTCCGCTCGGCCCGCGACGACGTAATACGAATTATTTTATTGCCCGTCGTTCGTGTGTTATTTTATCGTCCGTGTCGCGCGGTTCCGTTTTCGCCGTTATTTCAATTACCTTTTTCAACGATATGACCCGCATATATGTGTATCCACTCCGTGTTCCACAGGTAGACGACGCGTCGACGGGGGGGCGAGTCGTGTGTGTGGTGGATCAATAGGCGCGGCCGCCGGCGATGTGTGTGCGTGGCGTTTAGCGTGCGCGACGTACAGCGCCGTAATATTATTATTATTACTATTACGGACCCCGTCGGAAAACTCGGCGGCGACGGCGACCGAGCCGAGACCGCGAGGCCCCCCGACGGGAAACGCGCCCCGTGACTGACCGTGGCAGAAAACGCTATTTATTTTATTTTATATAAACAACGCTATTTTATTTGTCTTCCTCTCGTAATAATAATGTAATTTATAGCCGTGTGCCGCAGTGACGATCGAAATCGCAGCAGCGTGCAGAGTGTGTATATATATATATACCTATATATATAGTACGTAGATATTTTAATGAGAAGTAAAATGATATACAATTCTACGTAGCGATGGCGTCATCCTATACAAGTACCCATTGCTTCAGGTCTAAAGAGAAAATAATAAAAAAAAAAGATCTCGACCGAAAGGGATGCAAATGTCGTTTTCACCGCCCACGACTCTCTGAGGACGTCGCTAGATCTACGACGGTATATAACTATATATTATTGCAGCAGGCACCCAGATAGGCAGGGGATGGGAATGCAAATTTACCGATACCGCTGCGTGGCATAATGTATTGGTGTATTACTATAAGAGTATATTATAATTTAGAATTGAAAAACGAACGCGCATTTTATATTTTATTTAAATACGAGTATGCATTTGTCGACATAGCTGAGAAAAGAGTCACATCATGATTGATTGCGCTGTAATCGCATCATTTGTTACTTGAACCAGTGTTACGAATCATTTCATAATATTTTATAGCTTGCAAAATATTATTAGTTCATACTTTTGCCATATGGCAAATGTACATGTATATACTTCATAAATATTTTACTAAACAATACGTTATAACTGTTTGATATATAAAAATCATTTTAAAAACCAAAAAATTTAATCTAATTTAAAATTATGTTGTAGGTAGTAATATAGTAGATAATGTAATTGAAGCTGTAGGATATTGCTGAAGTTGGTATATTCTAATTTTTAAACCTATTTAATATACAATATTAATTGTTATTCATTAAATAATGATTCTTCAAAAGAAATACATTTTTATATTATTTTTAATGAGCACACTATTCATAACTTATCAATAGCACTGTTGAGGCTTCTTTTCGACTGGCAATTAAGCGACTACTTCATCAAAGTAAATATTTAAGGTTATAATAAAGATTTTAAAAAGATTTAGAAATATACTAATAAGTTATACTTTATAGTACATTTGTGCAATTACAAAGGGTATTTTCAAATATCTTTAAATAATACAAAACGAGTAAAATTATTTAAAAAATAATATCTAGATATCTTTATCTATCTAATATCATCTGATAACTACCATACTTATTACATTTGGGGAAAATCAAAATTATTTTCTTTTTCCATACGTACAGTTACTCATTTTTTAATTTAAAAAAAACATATGTGCATACACATATATGTATATACCCCTTTTCCAAGGAATTGTTTTTCACAATTATTTTGACAAGTACCTACTTGAAATAGTTTTTTTTACCACCGGCTTAGGTACCATCCATATAAAAATTATATTCAGTTCTCTACAGAAACCAAAAAGCGAAGATTAAAACATTTTTATTGATCCTGAAGTTAATGACATTCTTAGAAATAATTACTTTTACTAAACGTATAAATTCCAAAAATCAATTTTAAATATTTATAAATTATAAATACCAACTCAATTAAACGATAAAATGGGGATGAATTTTCTTGGTGAATCACTCTATATGTAACCATAATATGTAATTATACCTATTATAATTTATATAATTATGCAGTTATGAAAATTACATTTTCGATAATGGCGCGTGCAAAGATATTATATAAAGTCATAAAAACCAAATTTCGAAGAAAAAGCTGAAAAGTGAAAAGTTTACTTAAATGTTTCTAATGTAGGAACGCCCAAAAAAGTGTAAATGTGTACGAAATCGAGATAGTATAAGTAGTAACTATATTGAGTTTATTCATCATATATTATATAGTCATTTGAATAAAAATACGTTTCCCGTTAGTACGTAATATGACATGGGATATATTATTTAAAAGGTAATCTAAATTTAACGCTCTTGTTACAAAAGTGTGCTGAGAATTTCATAATAACACATATTGGTACTTAATATTTATGACATTTTTTAATTCACGAGTGGTCACTGGTTTATATATAATATCATGTATATATCTTTAGGTATATTAGGGTTTTTTTTATTGTATTTGTTCACATACAATGCAAAAAGACTCAAGAGACACAAAAACAATAATAAATAGCTGTTCCCTTCGAATCGGGGATTAAACATAATATATTATACATATCGGTTTAATATAATTTATGTTTTTTGTTTTTCAAATAACACTGTTGGAATAAATTATTTTTTCATGTAAATTATTTTATAAATAGATTAGGTATCACACTGATGTGTCCTTATTCGTGTACACAATTACATTTTATAGAATTAGAACGTAGCTGCAGGACAATGGCAAATTAAATTATCCCCATGAAAAAACTCCAAAACACTGCGATATTTTGTAGCCCGTAGGGTATACGTCATATGAGTTACACATAATACATCTACTTATTTAATATTATAATATAATGCATTAATACAGCATTCTGTATGTAGTGTATAATATAACATATTATAAACATATTAACTTTATCTAATTAATACATTAGTGCATTACGTATGTACATATATTTTATATAGTATAGTGTATATATATAGGTATATATATAAACTATTTTCTGACTAGGATTTATCTCACATCTTTTATCTAATATATTTTTATATATATTATATAAATCAGTGATGGCCTATTACAACCCGAATTTAGGTATCTCTACTATTGCGTCCTAAATTTTAATATCAAATCACAAATTGGATCCTAAAATAACGTATCTACGAATAAATAAAATAATTAATAATATATGTATAAATGTCTTAATGGTATACTTATTATACATAGTCAAATAAGTAAAATCATTGATTATAAATACTAGTATTTATATACAATGGTAAAATATATTACAATTTACTAGTATATTTACACATTTACAATACATATACATAGTTAAATTAATTGTATGCAAGTGCACCGTTCTGCTGTTGGTACATTAGGTGTCGAGTGAATCAATATTATGGGTTTGTTAAATTTAAATTTAATGATATATTATTGTATTTCAAAGGCGATTCTGAGCGGAAATGGTCTGTCGGCCCATATCACCAAGCATATTTAATTAAATGTTTTTTGATACAGCTTTAATAGTAATTTATTTTACTTTTAGTATTACATTTACCTAATTTGATAAAATGTTTTCCGAAAATATTTCATTTATTAAATTATTAGTACTTATTTAATTATTATAATAATATGAATTTATACCATAATATATCAACTTATATAACTTAAAATGTAATAACATATATCTGTAAGTATCAAAAACAATAAAAATATGTGAATATCTTAAATTAAATAAAAAATGTCATCGCTTCTGCGTATAATAAAATTCATAATAATATAATATAAATAAAAGTTCCCACGAACCATGTTTTTAAATTATAACAAAATAATTAACACTGTTATTTAACATTTAAATAAGTTTGCAAATAGTTTTGCCGGTATTTTAAATTTAAGATTTATATAAAAAATAATTGCCATTATAAATATTTTTTAGATTTTATAGTTATTGTTTGAACTACTTATGAGGAATTTAGTATTAAATATTGAAAACTTAGAAAAAGAGAAAAAGGTCACTTTGGGTTGCCAAAGTAATTTAACAACCATATAAATAATCCTATTAAATATCCACCTACCTATCTAAATAATTGAATATTGATGATGTCAAATGTCTCACTTGTCGAAGTCGTAGTATATTTAGTATAGATCCACTACTAAACCCATAATACCTGTGTTATAATATATACGTCCATAACACATTGTAATTTGTTGTATTCATTCATATATATAGTCTGTATACTATATATAGTGCTATACTTACTCTAGAAATTAGAGGTGAAAATTGTGTTGGGATGAAAATAATTGGATTTAAAAATATAGCATGGTTAAATTAGATATACCTACTCGATAACGGAAATGAAAAATATATTTTGTGTGATCATATATGGTGTGTTTTACTCATAACCAAAATAATATATTCCAATATGACTAATATGAGCTACATATACACAGGTGTCTATATTTTTTTTCATGTAATGCGAATTTAACCCGTATAATATATTTGTGCAAATCAGTTATGATATTTTGGAATGAAAGCGTAATCCCTATTATAAAAATATTAATTATTTTTTTCTACTCTTGAATACAGACCGTAATAGGAGAGGTTCAAAAGTTGCAATGTACGATTTATTAATTTTATTTTTACCTTATTGAAATATTATTGTAATATACTTGTAAAACAAGACATTACAAAAATATATTTTATAACAAAAACAGAGAACATCCCCAGTCTTATGCAGTTATGCGTGATAGATGAATTACGGGTAAATTATGATTTATTGCCGCATATATTACATACGTATAGCAATCGTGTATAGACAGGTTGAATTATAGGCGCCCACGTATATTATAACGTGTGCATGAAATAAATATACCTATATTGGCTATATATTATACTTTTATACATATAACTAGTAACTACTCTAAATTGAAAATTTGACAAGGTATAAATGGTATGATGTGCGCCTGCTGCAAACTTATCGCGTAGTACATATAACCGCTAATGAACCACGATGTTATGAGTTTATGACACATTATTATATTATAGTTTATGGTTTTGTCGGCAGGTTCTAATAATTACGATATTGTGATTATTATAATAATATATTAATTAATAACTTCAAAATATATACCTATTTATGAGTTATGAATACCTATAGTTGCGTCCAATAACAATGACTAGCAGCATCCTAACTGCACTTAAAAACCCGTAGCCCAAAAACGAGATTTCCCTAAAAACCCAATCCGAACAAATCAGCTCTCAAAAGATCATTGATTTTATATGGGTACCTTCACATGTAGGGATAAATGGAAACGAAAAAGCAGATGAGACAGTTTTCCTAGCCACTAAAATCTTAACCAACAACACCATTAATAAAATATCATCCAACGACATCTTCACATCTACCAAAAACAAAATCTTCTTTTCATGGCAGCACCACTGAATTTTAAACAAAAAATAATTATTGGTTAATATATATACTTGCAAAACAAAAATATTGAATTAAAATTATTTTATTTTTATTTAAATAAATTTATTTTTAGTCAAAGTGTACTTACATTTCGTTTTAATTTGATGTGCGATTTTTTTGATGTAAAAACATAGATCGACGGTCCCTTGTACACGCTACAACGTTTGCAGAAGCTTCCAGTACGATATAAATACTTAAAAATACGTAAAATCAGTTTTTTTACGGCAAAATCGTCAAAAAGTGACGAATACTCATAAAATGAATTAAATATATCGAAAATTTTGCGTTTTTTTTAGCGTTAACTATTTAAGTGATAGCTCCTACGATGTGCGTGTAAAATTTTGGGATTTAAAAACAAATCCCTCACCCCGTAAACGTGCACACGAGTTTTTTTTCAAAAAAGTGGTTTTTTAATTTAATTTAGGCAATTACTACTACCTACTGCTGCAGTGCTGCCTGTACCGTATGCTATTACCTCGTCAGTGGCCACTATTCATTGCCGCCGCGACTGTAGTCCACCGCTAACAGGTTTCCAATCGCTCCGTGGGCCCGTGGCCACCGAACACGCCGACTCGTCCCTATAATCAATAATTCGTATTTTATTTGATTTTATGTGGTTGCATCACCATTGATGATGATAGATATGATATTATTACAATATATTGTTTACTCGTAGAAAATACGAATTAAAACCTATCGAGTACACACTGCAAGCAGATGCGTCTGTACATATATATGTCTAATGGCTACTGACTAATTTACTACCAAAGTAAGATATTAATGTAATTATGAGAAGTTATGAGCTATATTTACAAACACCAATAAATTCTGCTTGCCGACATCGTCAAACAACTATCAACTATCCTTATTTGTATATTGTTGTTTTTTTGGAGGTGGAGAACTGGAGAGTACAAGCCGTTCTTCTCCGTGACGCCATAGTAACGCTCTCCGTGTCGCACAAAAATCAGAAAGACCACCAGTCAATAGTTTATCAACGAATGCATGTTTCTTGAATAATTTAAAAAGCAAATAAACAAGAAACTCCTCAACATTTTAATGATTAAAGGTTTTTTAAATTCCATATATTATACCTAAATGTCGGTTTTAACATTATTTCTCGTGTTTGACATAGATTTTTTTTTCAATATTATTTTTTATTTATATTTATATTGTACACAATTTTAATTGATTTAAATTTTAAACTGATTATTTTGACTAATAGTTATGTACAATATTTTATAACGTTTTTAATAATTTACATTATATACACTTAACACTTAGGTATATAACTATACATATACATTAATATATACTTTATGTATATAATAGTACAGTGTTCGCGTTATGCAGTTTAAACAATGGCCCGTAAAAAGTGACCGCTTACCAAATAATATATATCTAGAGAAATATTGATGGCATAGTAGCCAGTGTAGAACACACCACTAAAAAATTTAGATAATGATATATTTAAAAAGGTTTGGTAAAGTTAGACTAAATTATAATTTATTACCTATATGTAAATCAAATAAGTACCTATATCAACTATCTTACTTAAAAATTCGGTTCAACTAATGATACACTACATTTTAACATTTATACTATGTTTGTAAATAAACTGTAGGGAAAATGTATTCATTAAATTATGGTATAAGGACAACATTGGTCGGGTACCAATATCGACCGTGACTCGTATATACAATGATGACAAAGTGTCAATTGTATATATAACACATATTTCTGTGGGATCAATTGTTCGTTTACCCCCAAAAAAAATAATAGTAATATTCTAACCTATTTCAATTTTGCCCACACTGTCTTTTTGAGCGTGGTGTTGTCCTATAGAACACAATCTACAGCAGGTAGTCAATAACCCTCAGACCTCTGACCTAAACAGTGTCATTTCATCTTCAAGCGCGCTTACACTGTGGTGTCCAGCATCTCATCCCTACTATAATATTATAATTTCAGCTATAACAAAATTGTTGTGATCACTGTTAAGTGTTTATCGACGCTGCGGATGAAAGTATAATTACTTAAACATACTTTGTATATGGTTTTTAATTCTATCAATTCTACATTTCAGTATACAAATCGTTCACACATGTCTGTCGTGTGTTTGCAACGAAGCAGGATTGCCGGGCGGTCTCGACGAAGTACTTTTCCAAACAAACCTTAATTATATAACGTGAGTATTCCTGAATAAATAAATAATTTAAAATATATGTCTTGATTGCGGTGTTAAGCTAACTTAATTGTTTGTGCATTATTTGTACTGTGGTAGAAAGCGCCGCGGCTCGACGAAAATCGGTTCGTCTGCGCATTTACACTACCCTGCTATCGAGACCGGTTTGACCAGGGTGGAATGTCACGAGGTGATACGTAGAATTGGCGCATTCTTTCACTTTACAGAGTGATTCTTTTATCATAATTGTTTCTTACATTGGAGTATATTTTTTCATTATTATCAATGTCTTAAAATGTGTTGTCTGGTGGATATTTTATGTTTCTGGAAGAAACATCACCGGAAAACATCGAATGGCTATATGTTCACTGCATAGAGGGTTTTGTTTATGTATTTATACATGTAGGTTTCTTCAAAATATTTAAATAACTTTTCGGCACCAAGAGGAATATTTAATTTGCTATTTTCTGTTATTAATTCGTAAAATCACTATTATAATAATTAAATAATAATTTTCCCCACTTGCTCCGATCTTTTTTTAATTTTTCAAAATCTTATATAGGATTATTCTTTCAGGGCTTTTTTCGAGGACTACATTTCTGGGGTTTCTTCTTCGGGATTATTTTTTGGTGATATTATACAGAGTATACCAGTATACAGAGTATAATACCTTACGGTGTTTTTTAGTAGTCACTGTTCGATTTTTATATATTATCTAGTAACACTAAAAACAATAAGCAATTTTTTCTAAAACTGAATTCAATTAAAAATTAATTTAAAAAAATAACAAGGTTAAGTAAAATGTAAATAGTTAAAACCAATAAAATAAATTAAAATTATGAAACATTATTCATTTAACAATAGGTACAGCACTCACCTTTTTTATACCTAGTACATTGTTACTAATTTAGATTGTCATCAATATCTTTTACAACATATCGTTTGTGGCATTTATTGTTCCAAGATTACACTCAATATCCGAGTTTCGTATTTTATATTTCAGTCACACAAAAATACAAAAACACACAACTGATTAGTATTCCCAAAGTTTTTTAAACCAATAGTTTGGCTAGTGACAATTTTTGCTAATTTTAAATTCAATGCTGGAAAAACACTTATCATTTTTTGCTTTGTTAGTTTGATCAGTTGTTTTGTTTTAAAATTGTATTAAAATTGTAGAAATTTATTTTTATTCTATAACTATAATTTATATATAAGAAAAATGCATTCTTTTATTATTGTAACATTTTACCATTTCATAAATTAGTGAATTAATTTTTTATGACAATATAAAATGCCAATTTATCACATATGCCTATATTTAAATGTAATACCTATTAGGTATAATAATAGTAATTAATATATTTTATAGCTAAATTAAAATTTTTGCATAATAGTTAATATTTGAAATTTTATTCAGTTATAAATTATTATAGTATCCTTCTGATTTTTAATGTATTATGTACTATTGATAACAATTGTTAACTGAGCTCATACATCTATTTTGACCATATTATATTAGAATATTTAGTAAATATGGTAAAAATAATATCAAGCTGCTCAATGAGCTTGCTCTTTATTTTTAATATATATATCTACTAATTACTATAGCATTGATTATATAGTAAACTCCTAATCAATGCTTCTAGTTATTAATTATTACGTCGAAACAATTGCCTAAATGACTAATGTCTATTAATTGACATTTAAAAACATGATCGTCTCTAATTGTGATTGCAAATTTATTACTTATTTTGCGTGTTTGTTATCGTTTTATGTGTTTTTATTTACAGGACATATACAGGTAGAAAATTTGAGATACACAACCACGACAATGAACAACGACGAAACGTCCATGATGCCCAGTTTGTTTAAGTCATCATACTACGCGTGTAACCATGCCCAGCTCAATTCGTACCACATGCTGGACGTTCCTTCCGCAGATCTACAGTTGTGTTGTTGTTTGCTGTTTGAACTCCTCAAGCTGAACTCGAACAACGAGAATTTCAACCAATTCGGCGAAAGGCGAATGATGTACAGCAAAGTGCAAGCCATCGTTGGTGATGTGAAATTTGCAAACATATGTGAGATAGCCGTGTTCCAAGGGCACATACAATGTCTAATGTTCGCCCGCGATATCGGTTGCCCTTGGGATGTATCGACGACCGCAGCCGCGGCCACGGCCGGACACTTGGATTTTCTTGTCTACGCGCACGAAAATGGTTGCCCTTGGGATGTAACGACTACCTCGTCCGCTGCCATGTTCGGTAATCTTAACTGTCTCAGATATGCACTTGAAAATGGGTGCCCGTGGGAAAATCTAATTTGCGCTGAGGCTGCGAAGCACGGACACCTAGATTGTCTACAGTATCTGCACGAGCACGAGTTTCCCTGGGACAGTTGGACCTGCAGTATAGCCGCGTACCGTGGACAACTCGAATGTCTCAAATACGCCCACCAAAACGGGTGTGAATGGAACGAGTGGACGTGCTGCGCTTCCGCAGCGGGTGGATTCGTCGAATGTTTAATGTATGCACATCAAAATGGTTGTCTGTGGGATGCACTTACGTTCAGCGGTGCTTTTTACTCAAAGGATCAGAAGTGTTTCCAGTACGCATGGGTTAACGGCTGTTATTGTGAAACTCTGACATGCTCCGAGGGACCGGGTGATGGACGGTTGGACTGTCAGTTGCCGTCCGCGCCTGATCACTACTGTCTATGGAAAACTGGAACAATACAAATGATTTTTAAGCACAATATCAATACTTCTGATATCGATCAAAATTTTATAAAATTAATAAAACTTTTTGATGTTAATTGTTTTTTTAAATAATTCTGTGAGTATATTTTTCAGCTGTTGAGGCAATAATAAATAAAAACATATAAAATAATTTAACATTATGGAAGATAATAGATAATTTTTTTTAATATTATTATAATTTATATTCATACATAGCTATATGTTTCAATTCAATTTTTAATTTAAATATTTAAATATTATACATGTATACTTAATAAACAGAAAATAAACAAATATGTACCCAAAAATTGTTACTTTTAAACTAAAATTAAATCTGTTCCTTACTGATAATTTTTCTCAAAATTGATACCTAGAATAATTGTGTATATTTACAAGAGGACTTAGATAAGTTTGTTAAATGGTGACATGTGGTGAAAATATCGGGATATATCTTAACGTAGATAAGTGTATATCCAAATATACTTAACTAGATTCCGTTCCCCTTGTAAATTCTCCTATGCAATAAAATATACCACCGTAATTGACTCCGCATATAATGGTGTTTGTGATTTAGGCTTCATCCTTGTTCTTTCATATTATGTCTTCCTGCACAACTTAATTTGTAATAAAATTGATTGTCTCTGTCTTTCAACATGTTAACAATAGAGTTCCTGGTTACTATACCCAGAACATTGCTGCATTATAAACCTTTATAATTAGCTGCATGAAGCTGGCCAATTTAGATACTTTCCTCTCTCCTTGTACTTGATTATTTTATATTTTAACTTAACTATTAACTGTATACTTTCTTTTTTATATAATATGTATATTGTATAATGTATATGTGTTTTCTTTTATGCAAAGATGTAAATACCAAATACACTATTATACACTATTAACAAATAATATGAAAAATTAATTAATTTAATGGTTCAAAAAAGTTGAATGGACCAATGACGGACCACTAAATCATATTTAAGGACCAACAACTCAGTGTTGATTCGTTAAATATGAAGGGATTGTTCATACAACTTTTCGCATTTCGCTTATTAAACTAATAAAATAAATTAATTACTTGTCTTAAATTAAACAATTATTATCTGTGTATGTTTGGATGCGATAGTAATTAAATTATAGACTCAAACCAGTATTTAAAACATACTAAAGTAAATCAAACTATATTTAAATATTATAATGTATACATTATATTAGAAATATGGCCAAAATGAGTAGTTAAATTATAGTAGTAGTGTCAACAATGTAGTACTAGAGCATTTCTGCAAAAGTTATAATACAAAATATACATTAATTAAAAACTATTAATGCGTTTAATCTACTGCATGTCTGTACACATCTTATTAATTAATAACGTTCATTAAATCGTCTTTAATCTTTTTAAATCACAAGTATCTATTTTAGGATACATTTAAATTATTATTAAGTATGTAAAAAAAAAAATTGTAAATATTTATTATACGGCTTTAAGAATTTTATAATATTATATGTTTCTACTAATCGAAATTAAAAATTGTTTATTTTTAATTTTGTGTTTTTTTTATAATTTAATTGTTATGTTTATAATATTAAATTAAAACAATATTATAATTTATAAAATAAATATTTTCAGCATTATAAAATAAATAAGTAAAAATAAAGTATACAAAAAAATGTGATAAGAAGTTGATTTCAGTTTTTTCAATTTATGATAAAGGTCAAAAGGTAAATAATATATTATAAAAATGAAAATTTGATTTCAAGTGCTAAAATAAAATAAAATATAATTAAGTAAATTAAAATCAATTACAATTTTTTCCTTGATATCTAGGAATTACTTTTGATAAAAAATACTGTATATATTATTCAGATATGCTTGAATTTGGGGTAAAACTGTCGATGTCTAAAATTATTTTTAAAATACAATCGGTAACGTCACAAATTAATTTTGTGTCAAATCGTGTGAATTGAAAAGGTATTTGCGGTATATAACTAGGTATATATAGTTATCAATTAAAAACTGGGGAAGGGAAACTCACTTTGCTCTGTATAGTAGATTTTTAATGCAGATCGCCATTGAGAAGTTAGTTTTCGTGGTCTTCATTTGATTGAGTTAAGGTTAACTTCTTCCTTATTTTTTTATATAGATACCTATATGTTAAATGTTAAACCATATAACATATGGCTACATCATATTATGATTATGTTATGCATAATGTATATACATAATATGTAATTGTGCCGATGTTTTAACATGTATGTTTGTAAAATGTAAAATGTAAAATGTATGTAATGTTTCGGGTATTAAAAATACAATAGAAAAACGCTGATAAATATTAACTAGAAAAATTATATTTTATTAAAACCATTATTTATATTATAATGCGGTACATATTACACAGATACTAAGAGTACTAACTGTACTATACGACAACCGTGAGATGTAGATAATAAATAAAATGCTACCAAAGGTACGCAATACTGTACTGTTGATAAAAAATAAAATATTATATTATTAACAGTATAAAACAAATATTTTTACTTCATTCCGGTGATTTATAACATTATAATAATGTAAAATTTTAGGTACTATCAAAAAACTTGCAACTGGGAGCAGGTTGATAATTTCTGACATCATGTCGAGAGTCGTTAATCTTGAACGATTGAAAAAGTTGTATGCAACTTTTTCAATTCCTCAACTATTAACAGAATATAAGATCGAAGATAATGAATTAATTCCTATATTCATTGACTCTAATAATTTAATAATAACGAATAATGAACATTTTACACCATTATGGTATCACGATAATACCGAATTCGATAGTCGAAACGCTAATGAATGGGTAAAAAAAGATAATAATGGAGTTAATTTACCGGTACCTGCAACTGTTTACTTGCCTACTAATTCAAATGAAGAATTTCCTAAAAGTTACAATTGGACGAATGCAAATGTAATTGATTATAATTCAAAATTGAAAATGTATTCAGTTGTTGTATCAATTAACAATTCAACCAAAGTATATCCCGAAATACCTAGAATACAAATACACTTTAAAGGAGAAGATCCTAGAGAATTCGTTAAGAGAATTAAATATGCGATTTTAAGACGAGATTATTGTGAAGATATTTATAGGTAAAATACTTCAATTATATTATAATTTATTCATGTGTTTCATATAATTAAAAAAGTATTCATTGCGAAAATTCTTGGGAGTGTATAATATTATATATTTGATAAATATAAATATTGAATTAAGATGAAATCTTCTAATAATATGCCTATTAATATTTACAGACTTATAGTTTGACAATAATAAAAGCTTTGTAAACTTAATTTAACCTTAATTTAAATGAATATTTTATGATATTAATAATTCTTATAAAGTTATAACTTATAAGTAATGATACTTAGGTATTTATATTTATAAAAATACTCATCTTGCTATTAAATTTTGAAAATACAATCATTAAACTACAAAAAAATCTTAAATGGATACAAAAATACCAAACTGACACAGTGACGCTTATAATAGTATGAATTTGCCGATCCTGGGACAACCTCCCACCTCCCTATACCTCTTTACACCTCCCAAAAACCTCCATACCTCCCAAACACCTTCGTTCATTCCAACACCACTCAACACCTCCCTTCACTTCTGCATCATCCAACACCACCCTGTACCACCCCATACCTCTATTCACCTCCTATGGGAGGTATAGGGAGGTGTTTGGGAGGTATAAGGAGGTGGGAGGTTGTCCCAGGATCGGAAAATTCATACTACTGCTTATCACTTTTTATAGACATCTTTACTACGCTTAATGATAGTAAATATCAATTGTTTATTTGCAGTAGTAAATATGGTAAAATATTGTGATTTTTCCAGGTGGTCAATATATATTAATAAAGTTCTACTTGATAAACGTTCCAAGTCTATTTCAGACGTATTACAAAATGATACGATTAAAAAAATATTGCATTTAGTATTTAAGAACCAAACATTCAAAGAACTGAAGATAAATAAAAACATCGTAAGGATTATAATAATACATACAAAAATATAATTTCATCGAGTTTTTAGAGCTTTGGCTTCAAGAAGTTTTAAAAGGTTGTAACGCTTTCTCTAAGATACGATTTAGCTTAATAATTAATTGATTAAATAGTTTAGTATGTTTAGTACCTATGATTATGATAAACATATTATAAGTATGTACATATGATTCTACACCTGAATCATTCGACATTTCTTCGATGAAACGCGATAATCAATTATAATTAAAATTTAAAGGGAACGCCAAAAATACATTTTCACCTAATACTATAAAAACAATGGGTATAACTTATGAGCCTAAATTCGTTAGCAATATAATATAGAAATAGGATTTCAAAGTGTTTTCAAAAATTTTGAAAATTTCATTGCGTATATTAAAATTCATACTATCCATAAAAGTTATAGGTCTCCATCATGGTTAATGTTTTATAGAGTAATAATGAAATAATTATTAATAATTAATCATCGTTTAAACATGTAATTTCATCCCAATATAAACTTCAAATGTCTATAAAAATAAATTTTAGAATAAAGCCAACTTGAATACTTCAATGAATGATGGTCGATAAAGGTGAAAATGTATTATATGTTTGTATATTTATCGGAATAAATATAACCAACAAAGCACAAAGGTAAAAAAAAAATGAAAAACTAAAAACAACTATTTCAAAACATCTTAAAAAATCAGATAGTATAATAATTAACATAATTTATTAAGATAAAAAAAATCGCACAAATTGTCTTTTTGTGTAAGTACCTATTACAATATTATACAGTATTAATCTAACCTAACCTAACCTACTTCTAGTATTTGTTTTGTTCACCTAAACATTTAGAACAATAAGTCATATTATTATAATTTTAATTATCTGAATTATATTTGTATAGATGGTTGAACAAATTAATAAAGTTTATCAAGAATCATGCCTATCTATAAGACTTCAATCATTAAAATCTATATCTAAAGACCATCATAATACCTTGAAAATACCAAATTTTGATTTTGAACAGTTTATAAGAAAGCCTGGTGTGGCTTATACTATATACGGTATATTAAGCTAACTATACTGTAATATAATTATATTATTTTTTTTTTTTAATTATTAGATTGATAATAGAGATTATTATTAAATAATAAAAAAAACGATTCTTATTTATTAAATCGTATATAAACTTATTTTAAGGTAATGGTCATAATACTAGAGACTCCTGTCTGTTTTATATAATTCATTCTTCACTTCTTCAGTTACATATTTAACTCCCATATTATCTTTTACAAAATAATAACTTTTTCAATATTGATTTTGTTTTTATTTTTTCATAAATCTTATTGTTGTTAATTTATTTATCTTTTATATTATATTTTTTATTTTTTGTTATCATCTTATTGGTTTTTTTCTTGCTAATATTTTTTATCATTCTATGTTATATACCTACTAGTATTTTTATTTTGTTCAACATGTCATTCAGTTATAAGTATTGTAAATCTAATGCTGTATTTTATCTAGTAGTTTAGCATAGGTCCATAATAAATTAAATAAATAAATAAATTTACTACAAACATGACTATGTATTTATTATTTTATAATATTTAACAGCACAATCAACTGATGTAATGGATAAAAAAAAAGAATTTTTAAATATGCGTGAAAAATTTAATAGAAAAAATTTATTAGAATTACCTGAAGTTTATACATCTCTCTGTGAATCCAACACAGAAATTACATTGATAAAAAAAATACAATTATTATTCACAGATTTTAAAATCACTGTAACACTAGACGAATTTGAAAAAACACAATTAAACAATATTATTGATGTAATTTTATTTTATAATTATTGTTTTAACAAAATATTAAATATTTCATTAAACTACCTACGTGTGTTTAGACTTTTAATTTGCTTAAGAACTCGTGGATAAAAGAAATTGCTTTCAAATGTCATACAGCGTTAGTAAATATAAAAACAGGTTGGTTTGACATTTCAACAAGTAAAATTAAAATTTATGAATCATCGAACAACAAATTACAAAAATTAATGACACTTATTACGCATATGATGGAAGTACGAAATTATATTTTTTTGTAGTAGGTGATTTACCTACATCACTTAACTTATAATACCTAACTAATTTACTGTATAATTATATATCTTTATAGGAACGTCTAAAACTAATGGTGTTAAATTCAGCAAAAAATTATACTATACTAATCGAGCAACCTTGCATTCCAATGAAAGGTATTAATGATAACTTTGCTTGGGGTAGTAATTTAAATAGATCACCGTTTGAAGAATGCGCACCTCCGTTATTTTCTATAATACTCAATATGAATGAAAATGGAGCATTTTACTCTAGTGATCCAGATAAATTTGAAGTATGTTGTTGGTATTTTATATGGGTAAATTAATTTTAATTTTGAAAAAAAAACTTACATTATTTGACACATAAGTTGATGTTTTTTTTTTTTAATTAACAAGACAAATTATATAGTTTTAAAATATTAAATATTAGGTATACCTTTGTATTTTATAATATTTTTAACACAATCACAAAATACACAATTGATACTTACCTAGATTATTTATAAAAAAAAAATACCAACAGTACTAATTATATTATTTAAGTAACTAGGTATCTATATATTTTATTATATATATTCAATTATAAATAGATATTTATATAGATAACGTTTGTTATTTTAATGATATAATATATTGACTTATATAACATAATACGATGTGTTAATTAATATTATAGCCAGTTATTGTAAGCTTATTAAAACGCATGGTACTTGAAAGCCACGAGATACCAACTATTCATCCACATTTACTCACGAACTTAACATTTTTCGAAAAACCTTATTTAACGTCAATAGGGCTAATTGAAACCAAAATCACTGAACTACAAACTATTATTGAAAATAGTATTCGCTTAGCTATTATTCCATTAAAATCATACTGCAAAGAATTTAATATCCATTTACATTTATTTAATACGGATGTCGTTTCATATGTAAAGTTAGTATAAAAAGAAATTTTTCACCTAATAAAACTGAATAACACATGCTGAATATATTATTATATTTTTAAGGAAATTCTTTGATGGTAATCCCTCACTAATCAAAATTAAAGAAGAAATATCAATGCAAATAAAAATGAAGTTAAACCTAGAGAAGACATTTCCTGAGACTATCACTATTGGTTTATTTTTCATAAAAATTGAATCATTGAAACAATTATTAATAAAGAAACGGATTGAATTAGCAGACTTAATCATGAAAACACATGCAAGTTTAATGACTGATAAAATAAAAATGCGCTGCGCAGAATACAACAGGATGTATCTGAGGCTTATTGAAGTTCCAACAACAGCAGAACAAGTGTTTGAAATAAAAGAATGGATAGATACATTGCCAATTTTAATTAGCGAACAGTCTGAAATTGTAAGACGATTATTAAAGGTAACATAATATTATATTTATAATAAAAAATAAATATCGAACTACTTATAAACAACACCATTAAAGGTAGATACTACAATTATTAGTCAATATATTATGTATAGGAAATGGATATGTTGGATACCTTTTTCTGGATACTAGAAGATGAACAGCTGAAATTAAAATTTGACTCCCAAATTTGGCCTTATAAGATTCAGCTAAGAATAAAAGAGTTTATGGAAAATGTAGCAATAAATATTGAGAAATTTGAGAAAATTCAAATCGAAGATGAATTATTATTACAAGATAATGTAGAATACTTAAGTAGTGTTATTTTAAAGTTAACTATTGAAAATAATTTGTCAAAAGTGAATGAGATTACAGTAGAAGTAAACAAAAATTGGAAACTAATCAAAGACCTTCAATTAACTAGCCAAACATTAAACCTAAGACAAAAGCTTTTTGGTCATACGGTCAGTACAATTAAATACCAAGAATTTTGTTTATTATTATTTATCAAGACCAATAGGTAGTCAACTAAACAAAAACTAATAATAATCTACACTAAATTTGTATAATTAGATAACACCCTTTGAAAACGTTGAGCATTTAGTGAACGAATTTGAACCATATAAAATATTATGGCAAAGTGCTTCAGAGTTTTTCAAATTACAAAGTGCTTGGACGCAAAATCCACTAATAAACATAGAAAAATCTACAATAGAACCTTTGTTAAACAATTTGTTAAATATTGTCACAAAATCTGTAGAACAATTCGCCGAAATACCTGGTAATAATAATAAATGGATTTTTGATTATGTTTTATAATACATTTTTTTAATATTTTTTTTTTTATTGAGTACAGGTACTTTAAGTGTAGCTAATGAAATAAAAACACAAATCGAAGAGTATTTTCCAATGGTACATTTATTGAATTATATACTAACTCAAGGGATGAAGCAGAGGCATTGGGATATATTTGCTGATAAAACTGGTAAATAATAATAATTAATTATTATCATAGTATTGGTACAATATATTATTAGTCCTATCTAGTAGCTTAAACATATACGAGGTGTGTTCAATAAATACTCTTCAGATAAAATTTATAAAAATCATAATTCAAACTTAGAAACTATTTAAATGGATCACCTTCAAAATAGTGTCGTACGTTTAAAATCTAAAATAAAGTATTAAGTAATACAAATGTTTTCAGGTATAAATATTATACTATCACCATCACTGACTTTTAAAAAATGTTTGGCATTGGGTGTTCATGACTATCAAGAAGAGATAAAACAAATATCAGAAAATGCTTCAAATGAATATACAATTGAAATAGCTTTAAATAAAATGACAGATGAATGGAGCGGTGTAAAATTACAATTACTGCCTTATAAAGACATTAATATTTCAACAATATCAGATAAAGAATTACAAATGCTTGATGATCATATTTTGGTTACTCAACAGCTATCTTTAAGTTCATTTAAAGGAATATTTGAAGAACCATTAACTAAATGGGAAGAAGAATTAAGACTTTCAAAAGATGTTATTAAAGAATGGAATGAATTTCAAATGTATAATACTTGATTTAAGATAAATTTCATTTAAGTCAATTATTAAGTATTAATGAATTAAAAAAAATCTTAAACAATTTGTTGACAATAATAATATTTATTGTATGATAATATGATGTACCTTTATTAATATTATCATAATTATTGTTTTACAATGTTTTTAAAATTATTCATGTTAATTTACTAAAATTGAAATATTTTTATATTTTATAATGAATATTTAAGTATAGTAATATGATACATACATAAATATTCATAAAATTTTAAATTCGATTTAAAAATAACATTCATTCTTATGTAGTCACTAAAGCAATGTATGATAAAAACTGTGTACCTAACTAATAAAGTAATAACCATGATTAACTAAGTTAGTTAATCATGGTAATAACTATCTAGAACTCTATAAGTATCTAGTAGTAACTACTTAGGTATACTTGGCACTTATGTCGTATTGTAATTATAGATTACTTTAAATTGCTAGTACTTATTAAAACAAATAAATTTAAATATAATTATCAGGAAATGGCTGTATTTAAAATCAATATTCGAAAATCCAGATATTAAAGATCAATTTCCTGTGGAAAATAAAAAATTAAGCTTAGTTGAACGAATATGGAAACGAATAATGAAAATTACTTTAAATAAACCTTGGGTGAGTTTATGAATAAATGCTTATGATCATGTTAACTATACAATGTGGTAAGTATTCACTATATTTATTCAAAAACCAATGCTGATCGATATAATAACAAATCCAAATTTTTTTCTTATAGACACTTTGACAGTATTCAAACGTAACTATATAGTAACAATTTATCCTCTAATGATTTTTTCTATTTTATTTTTATTCAAAAAATGTTATTATAATTAATGATATAAAACATGTCATATTTTATAAACATTGTCCGTGTTACTAAATAAATGTATAATTCTTAAACAATTATGGTTTTTTACAATAACTTTATTAACATGCTGTAGGCACTATAAATAGAAAAATAAATTACAAAGGTTATAAAATATCTTTGGAAATATTATTGTTTTTGGAATTCAATAATTTATCATTAAATTCAAATTTAACATCTATTATATACGATTACTCTGACAAAGTCTGACTTAGGTACTTAATGACGAGATACACTCCAATCTTGTTATAAAGCAGTGTGGCTTCTTCGGTCCTTTAAATTTAAAGGATTTTAATTTAATAATACAATATTTTGTATAATAATAATTTAGGTTATGAAGACTTGTCCAGATAAACGATTATTGGACCAATTAATCAGTGGCAACATTCAACTCAATAAAGTTCAAAAAGCATTTGAATTATCTTCTGTAGTTTAGTAATACACACATGATCATCATGGATACACAGTTTCAATATTACTATTTGTATCATTTTAGTTAATCGATAAAAATGAGATCAATAATAAACAAGATTATTTGATTATGAGATGTATATTTTCATGATAATCTTAATGATACAAAATTTTATTTTCAATGTATTTGTCTAAAATGAAACATAATAATATAAATTATAATGCATACAAGATTTTTTTTTAATTACCTATCATTTTAAATTTACCACACACACCAGCACACCACATATTTACCATAACTTGTTTTTTACTTATTATACTTATTAATTATTATTAATAAACGAGAATATTATTATTGAACTATTCCGTTTAGGATATTTTAATTATATTTATTTCTATTCTATAAATATTGATAATAATCTGTTCGGAAACAGTCAATAATAGTTGTACTTATAGTTTATACAACCTGTTTAATACAAACTAAATATATTTATGTACGTTTGCTCGTCATATATAAAAATATTATAACTCATAAAAATAGAAATAAACATCACCTAGAGACTTAACACTTTAAGTACATATGACTAGTTACTAGTTTACTATATACAACGAGTTAGCTTTCGTTATAATATACGATTATCATTAAACTGGCGAAAAAGTATAAAATCGAAACGGATTCTAATTAAAATATTATATTACAATATAATATAAATAAGTAAGCATAAGTATCATTTGTCTTTGAAAAAAAAAAGAGACCAAAATTAAAATGGTAGCTATAGCTATAGAAAATACTTACCGGTCGACAATAAGTGATGTTGCGCCGGGTGCCCATCGTCTTGGGTGACATTTGAGTTTATCGGGCACTGCGTCGAACGCAAGATGAAATTATTTAAATTAAAACTCAGTTAGACACAGTGCTTGAATTGGGGGAGGACGTGGGAGACCAGGTCCGCCTTCTTTTTTTCTTTAGCGTACCCCTTCTATTTATTTGAAACGGAACGCTGGAAACGCAACATTTGATGTAGTGAATTTGTAAATCATCAGTTTTTTCTGATGCAAAATATACCTATAACCTATAATCTATTAGAGCCATAATATTTGTATATTTGTATCGACTATATATATTAAAAAAATTGGTTAATAATAATGGGTACTTAATATAATCAATCGTTAGGCTGCGGCGACCACACCTAGACCTTTTTTCTATGCGACCGCTACGATCCTAGATATTGTGAACGTAACTATTTTTCACTTTTATTAAAATAATATATAAAAGAAGAAGATATCAATATGTCAAATCTATGAGTGTTTTTTCAAAAAATTGTATACACTAATTCGCTTTTAACATCGATTGGCTACAGTTGAGTTAATTTCTCATTAACTAAATGAACCTGGATATATGTACTTATTGGCTATTACTAAAAAAGATCTTGTATAATAGACAATTATTATACGTTACAATTTTACAAACACTACCAAAAAAATAAATTAACGTTTTCGTAATGTGTACAATGTTTCGAACAGATTCGTATGTCATTCAACGACGTCACAGCCACCGAATAATCGGATCAGAATCGAATCGCATGCGTTGTCAGATCATTACAGCGGCACACGAGACGCGCAGCTCAAACGAGAGCGATACACCCGTAACGCGGAACTCTGACGAGTCACTGGAACTGTGCCATATGCTCGCTAGATCCGACGTACACGCGACTTGTCATTTCTGCGGAACGTAACCCGCCGTAACTCTGCGCATATGTCGACAATGACGATAAAGCACAGGGAAACGGGGTTTTACGAATATACGTTCTGTTTGGGAAAACATACTTGAACACTTACGAATAACGTATTCCTACGAATGACTGTTTATCACATAACATGGAGACAGAAAAAATAAAATATGCATTAACGCAAATATTTAATACAGATGTGACGTTCAGTGTTTGCACAAGCGCAACAAACCAACCACTGATGCACTGCCCGAATGGTGTCAGACTTATATTATAGGCCAAGGTCGAATTTTGTTTGTGCATTTTAGAGCTTGAGCTAAGGAAATGTTAGAGCTGCAAATAGATACGAATAAAATCATTATTTAATAATACGAGTACAAGCAATGTAATGTGCAGGCAACATAATATGTTAAATTGTTTAAGATCAAAAAATATAGATACCAGATGCCTTCCCCAATCGCGCAAGTCTGCCCGGGGTGGGTCTTGCTACGACTGAGGACAGACAGTGACTGTCATGCTAGTCGTTTCACCGGGCCTTTTATACCCGGTTCATTAGCGATAACACAGGACCGATATCGTGTTCTGTGACAGATAACAAGAAACCGTTGAAACCCCAATAGTGCAATCGCCGATAAACGCACAATTTAAATAAAAGTTATTATGAGAATAAAATAATTATAATAATAATAAAAATATTAATATTAATAATAATAATAAGATTAGGAATAAGAATAATAAAATTGATAATAATAAAAAGGAAAAGAAGAATCTAGAACCTTATCCGTGCACAGAGCCGTAGCTAGGGCTTGGCGAAACTGGCCCAGGCCAGGGGCGCAATGAAAAAAGGGGCACAAAATCCAGAATAAAATATACTATATATTATACCAATTATTATTATATTAATTATTAATAATGTCACAGGAAAAATTGACAAATATGAGTATTATATCGATTGAACGTGAATTGGCTTCAAAAATTAATTTTTAAAATGTTATAAATGAATTTGTTACTTAAAAAGCACGAAAAATAAAATTTTGAAATGTATAAAAGTACAATTATTTTTTAAATTATTATATAAGGTTATAATAAGTTTGGCAGTGTATTTTTTTTGTTATTAAATATAATAATTATTATAATAGCTAATAAAAATAAAATAAAATAAGGAATGTATAAATCTTTTATATGTGAAAGTACGTGGTCAAGGGAGAGGGGGGTAAACAATTTTTACAAGGGCGGAAATATGTTAAATGGCCAGGAGCGCAAATGAACATTTCTACGGCTCTGTTCGTGCATCTTCCTCACACCGAACTGAAAAATCCTCCCTCTTGGACAAAAAATTAAAAGTTAAAATATTAAATAATTATTTATTATGTACAAACTTTTCACGGATTTTAAGACTTTTCCAGAATTTTTTCCAACACATTCTTGTCGTATTCGCGTACTTAGTTTGCGTTTTTTGAAAGCCGTGCGTATATACGATTTTTTCGCTGTTTGCGTTCGTAGCGGTTGCGATCTCGGTAACAAGTACCACCGCCGACGACAGTCCCCCTGACGTTTTTCTTCGTTCTTTTTATTTTTGCACATAGGATCGCGGACGCCGATCGATGTACGTGATATTTATTCTATTGTTATTGCTTTAATGTACACGTATATAATATACGTTTGATTCGAAGTCCGTTTGTCGACGTACAATACTGTTTTTTTTTTTATTCAATAAATTGCATTATATATTTATATTATTTTTGTTGTTCTCGGTAGCTAAACTTTTACGTCATATTTACATCTTCAACCACGGGTTGTGCTGTATACCATAAAATCGTTTCTCGACGACGTTTGTGTCGCACAATACTGTATGTCTGTATTCATGTATCATGTACATGGGTGTATTGGTGTATATATATAGGTAATAATACATGATAAGCTTTTGTAGGTGTATTGATGGAGTTATTATAATAACATGTTATATCTTATATATCTTTATAAATCGTAATTTAAATTATATTGTCATTGGATGACGTGTAATAAATAAATAAGTGTTTCTTTATTTTAAAATATTTTTATATAATAAATGTAATGATTTTTGGGTGATGTGGGGGACTTTGCTCTGCACAGTACTGTGATATTGAATTTTGTATGAAACGCTCGTTCATCCAACATCCACCGAGTCCCCCTTCTAGTTTTTTTCCAAATCAAGCACTGGTTAGACAACTCGTTTACAAATAAAAAATGAGCACAGAGACAACAAAATCAATCACAAGTTAAATCGGACGACGTCACAAAGGTTATCACCATGTGGATGTTTTAAACGTGAACTTAAAAGCCGTGGCAGTATTATGCAGTATATATACGAGCTGCATACACTGCCTTGGAAGGAGACGAATCTTCCGTTAGAAAATCTATCGTAGGAACAGTATTTACCACCATTTTGTAATAATTACTGCGCCACGGTCGTCGTAGATCAGAGCTGTATTTAGGGCGGTTTTCTCAAGTCATATGTCTAGGGCCCGGTACTCAGTCTAAAAATGTATCAATAAATAGTTATGAGAACAAAATAAAATATATTAAACAATGCAGTTGCAATATTTATTGCTAAAACCATTTAATTATTACTTATTAGTTTTTTCGTTTGAAAATCCCTAATGATAACCCTAAAAAAGGGGCCCGGAAAAACTGAATACGGCCCTGCCGTAACATACATAATATATAATATATTCAATATTTTTATTTATTTATTTCAACAACGAATGTATGATTTTAAAATAATCAAAAAAGCAAATTAACAGGAAACTCGTTTAAGTTTTAATGATTTAATAAATCGCATAAGAATATCTGTTTATAATAAATAATCATTCTTCATAAATGTATCAACATTCAACATATTACACATCATACATAATATGTGGATGAATATTACAATTATTGTGCAACTCTTAAGGTACAAGTACAAGGGCGCCCATTAGGGGTGCAAGAGAGTAACATGTCACCGTCACTCCCCTAGAATAGAAAAATTATTGTTATTTTTTTAGTTATGAATAATAAATTAATTTTTCTAATGATGATATTACGAAAATTTACTTATGATTATGATTGTCACCCCCCCCCCCCCGTAACGAGTATATATTTAAATTATTAATTATTATTGTTTGTATGATATTATTCAGTATTTAATTGGTAAGATCAATAGACTATGAAATTGTGGCAAACATGGAAAAAAATATAAAATTAAAAAATGGACTATAATATTATATTCTGTAAATTGTTTACAAATTATGAGTCATTTACTGATTACAGTGTAAAGTTAGAAAAACTTAAAATTACAATATTGTGTGAAATGTAAAATAAAATCCCTCTCTATCTTATGAAAACTATTTAGATTTGAGAATTTAAAAATAACTTTTAACTTATAAGCTCCGTTTAATGTATTATTTGTTTATGCTTTACAATCAAAATAAATATACAACAAATGGTTAAAAATTACATTTTAAATTCTAATCAAGTTGGTCATGAAAAATGACCATTTTTAATTGAAGAAAATCATTTTTATTAATAGTATAAATAAACATGTTACAAAGTCTAACAATTTACACATGTCTAAAAGTACATACAAGTATTTATAATGAAATATAGATCATTTTAATAATTAAATTTCACTAGTACATTAAGAATTGATATACTGATGGTATAAACCAGAATGAAATGTCATAGCCTGAGGACTTCATTGAGTTTATCCAAGGCAAGTCTAAATGAAATAAAAAAACAAATTGTTAAATTTAAAAAATAAAAATAAATTAAAACATTCTATTTGAAAAATTACAAATATTTCAACATACTTTGCCTGAGGATGTGACTTATCTATTTCCATTGAAACTAATTTTGACTGGTTTAAAAATGGTGTTAATTCTTTAGGGGTAGTGTTTCCATATGACAACCATGAATTAGGTAGCATACGAGCAATCTATAAACATAACATTTTTCAATGATTTTAATGCAATGTGTCTATACACTATACAGTCTATATAAATGTACCGTTGTTATTTTCAAAATAGCTTCTAGAGGCTGTAATGTCCGAACAGATGTTAGTAAATATCTGTTAAGTATTTGATTTATGGCTAAATCTATTAACACAGCATCTTCGATAATTCGATGCCAACTCAAAATATTTCCTAATAATTTTACAGCCATGTTAAACTGTCTTTGAAAAAATACATTCATACGACCAGTATTCATTGATCTGAAAGTAAAATTATTTTTAATACATTAATTTTATAAATGTTTTAATTAACTCACTGTCTAGACGATATTGGAATAAACACATCATAATCGACAGCATCTCGTATTCTGTCCACTAAATTGTTCAACAACATCATCAATAATTTACTGTCTGGATCAATAGTTGGATACAAGTCCAGTATATGCTTAACAATATTACAGATATGTTTTGTTTGTTTTGATGACAATGGATCCCATTGGCTTGTAACCATTTCTATAAATTAAAAAGGAATATTTTTTATTTTAAATGTTAACATGTTTGTTAGTTATACATACGATCAATTTTAATGAGCACAACTTTTTCTATTATTTTGGGGATTAGTTCTAAATCAACATCTTTTGTCAACTGATCAATATTATTATTTCCTTTCATAGTATACTTTTGCATGCTTTTATACCAAAACATATCTTCAAACTTCAGATCATCCTATAAAAATTACAAATTAAATTTATACACAATTGTTAAAATCAATTGGCTTGATTTTAAAATAAAATGTACACAATCATTATAAAATCAATAAATATTCTATTTTGAATTGTAAAGATAACACAGTAAAATCAATATTAAATAGAACACCACAGTTTCATATACATTAATTATTTAATTGATTTAAATAATTTACTTATGGTAAATTTAAAAATAATATATAAGATCCCACTAACAATGTTTTTAATTTATATCAAAATAATTAACATTTTTATTCATTGTAAAAATACGTAGTTTTGTTTAAATGATCATAAAAAAATAATCGGGTTTGTATATTTTTTAGTCACATTATGAAATACTTATGAGAGATATTTTATATCATTTTCAAACCTTGGCTATAAAAACTAAAGATTTTATAAATTTTTTTACTATAAAATATGTGTAGTTTGACAAATTTTAACTTCAAATGCATTTTAAAAAAAAAATTGTGTCAATGTATTTTCAATAATTTTATACAGATATAAGAATAACTTATGTGGAATTTTGTATTGAAATTTGAAGAATTTTAACCCATGGAATATTTTTTTATTGACATTTATAAAAATAAAATCAAAAATTTCTTATGTCTATAAATAACTCAAAAAGATTTGAAATACTTTGAAAATTAAATCATGACGTATAAAAAATTATTACATTTGGTAAAAATTGCAAGTATCTGCAGTTATTTGTTTTTTAATTTAAATTTATAACAAAATAAAGAGATCAATTTAGTCAAAAACTGGTTTACTGTAAAAATTCCCAATTTTCTTGATTATAAAAAAAAATACAGGGAAATTTTAATATTAACCTCTTGAAAGTACAAACTAAATCTAATTTTCTTTTCAAAACCACCATCAAAGATATCATAGTTAAATCAATACATTAATCAATCCATTCAGAATCTAAAAAGATGAGACTAATTAATGAAAACGATATTAGAAATACTTGACTTAATACATGTTTTATCTTATTACTTTAACAATGTTTGTACCACGTTTGTTTATAAGAAGTAATGCAAATATGTACTTAAATTAAATCAATATTTTACTAAATAATTACAATTGATTTTAAAATTAAAACTTAAAGTTGATTTTACCTCTAATGGATTCCATGTAAGCATTTCTATACGAACAAAGGGTCCCACTAACTTGGGTAAACACACATTAACATATGCTTCAATGTAGCTTTCCAAATACTTATTTTTCCATTCTAACATATGTTTTAACACTAAATCAACTGATGCAAATTCCTCAAGAACATCGTCCAATAACATGTTTGAGTCACTTTTAATAAGTTCTAAATATAAAAAAAAATTCACATTAAATTTAAATATATTAATATTTATTATGATTCTTCAAGTATAATTTATATAATTATTTATACCTAATTGATTTCTAAATGCTGACGCATCTGTTTCAGGAACTTCTTCATCACTAGACATTCCGTCTGCATGTTTACTTATTGCTTTTATTTCTCTCATTCTCATACGTCTGATACGACGACCTTCACGCTCTGCAGCTCTTCTTTGCTGTTCTTCAGATCTTGTATGTGTTGTTGATGTTCCTAACTCTATTGAAAGTTTAAATTTACATATATCTTAATAAATAATATTTATTAGTAATTACTATTAGTTGAAGATTCTTCCGCTTGATCTCGAACATCTTGTCTACGCCTGGCTACCAAAACGGTACGTCTTTTTTCATACATCTTAGATAAACGTTGTTCCAATCCCACAAGTATAGGAATCTATTAAAAACAATTTAGATTAGTTGATAAGAATAGTATAAATATTAACAAGTAATTAAGAAATTAACGAATATTATTGATTTAAGAATTCATAAAATTATAATTTGTAAAAAAGATTAAAAAAATATGAAAATAATATAATGTTATTAATCAACATTTATAAGCATTCTTATAACACCTTATTTAGACAGTAAAGTAATATTAAAATTAATAATTGTTTTTGTATCTTTCTACATGCAATAAATATATCCAATAATATTTTTTTTATATTTGAGACTTAAAAATTCTTAATATCATAGTTTATCATACTTTTCACAAAATACAAAAATGTAAAATAATTTTGATATTTATAGTATTTTGTTATTATTGGAAAATATTAAATAATATGTATTGTAAATTCATATCTGCATAATACAAAGTATTCATTAAAATAAAGTTATAAGTATTGTATTTTAAAATATTAACATTAAATTTTTCTATTAGAGCAAAAATGATCCAATTAATTCTTTTACAGTAGTCTGTCTATTGAATAACATCACTAAAATTAGAAAACACGCCTACCTTTTCATCAAGACATTCTACCAGATCAGTGACGTACCCACGCAAATCTTGATAAAACTGAAAACAATCATCCAACTCAGGAACATTAATTTTTAACATTTCAACTCTATTCTTAATCTCTGGTATTTCGTTTATCATATCTTCAAAATATTTCTGATCTGGATTCTGATTTTCTTTTAGCTCATTCAATCTAAAATAAAAATACAGATAAGATATACAAACTATAAGCTTATTAAAAAAGATACATTACATTTCTTCAGTTTTATTTATGATATCGTCTGGGTTCATTGTAGATATCAATCCTTGTGGAGCGTATGAATCGGAGAATCGAGGTTTTTGATTCATTAATATTGGTATCATAGCTTGCTCTTGTATGACCATATTGTTGTATAAAGCAGCCATGCCTGCTGATTCCTGTTGTGCAGCAGCTAACTGTGAACCTGTTACTGCTTTTCTTATTTGTTGAGTTTCCCAATCATTATCTTCATCAAGTTCATCAGGATCTTCAAACTCAGTATTGTTAGTGTGATCTAAAATCAATTTATTATTTTAGACTATCTACATTGTAATATTAAAATACTATAATTAAATATTTTAATTACCCGCCATTGTAGTATGTAAGCTTTTTTTACGATCTTCAGCTTGACTAACAATTCCAGACATAACAATAATACCATCATCATCACTATCTTCTAATTCATCTTCTTCTCGTGTTAAACGACGACCAGTCAATTGTTCATTATCAACTTTTGATTCACTACAAAAATTATTTTTTTTAATTTTTATTCATGTTATTAGTATTTTATAAAAATACCTATGAGATTGTGATGATATTGGTATAAAATCTTCTCCCAAATCACGTGCTTGTTGTCTTCGTTTTCGAGCAGCATGAATTAACGCTGCATCAGGAATTTGTCCCTCTGGAAGTAAAAGTTATTACATTACTTATTAGGAATACAATATAATTTTAAATTAAATTTCTGCCTTCTTTTAAACATATTTGGTCCAATTATTCCTCTTTTTTAATGATTCCAAAACAATCTACTTGCTAATTTATCTAAACAATATTACGAAGAAGTAATTTTTAATTTTCATAGTTGTTTCTCTAAGCATAAGGGAAAACTAAAGACAACCTGCAAAAAATATTGAAAAAATCTTAATAAATGCAGTTTTTAACTTTTAGCTCAGCTCCACAAAGAAGTTATTTTAATTTAATATCTACATTGCTTTTACATGTTTAACAATAATGAATAAATACACTTTAAGATGAGTGACCAGAGTTTATCTTTAATCTGAATTTAATTTATTTTACCTTACATATTTTAATATTTGGGCTTAAAAATTATTGTAATAATCCACAATTTAACAGTTTTTAATTTAGTTACTATTTCTTACTTTTTAATAATATTTTAACTTGGTCAGGATTAGAAAATCTATGAGCTGATGAACTGTATGAATCAGGTTCTTCATCTGATGATACATAGCCGGCCATTTCAGCAGCTCGGCCTGTAAGCATTATTTCTTTTTCAACAGGTTCGGACTAAACACATTAAACAATAACATTTAAAAATCATAAAACTGTCATAATTAAACAATTATTTACATTAAAATGTGCTGGTTTTTCATCAACAATAGATTTCATTGTATCAACAATAATTTTTGATTTTTTGCCATTTTCAACTTTATCTCTACCCATTTTTTCTTTATTCATTTGCTTTTTAATTTTTTTACTGTAAGATGATTTTTTAACTTTGAATTCTTCGCCATCATCACCTAAAAAAATACAATTATTACACCATGATCAATAATAATATTTAATAATTAATTAAAAATACTTACATTCATTTAACTCATCGCCAAAGCTCAAAGTGTTAACTTTTTTTGTTGTCTTTTCTTTTTGTGGTTTTGGCAGTTTTAGTACTGTATCTACATCCACTTTTTCTTCATTTTCATTGTCATGAAGACCGTCAGAATCCCTAACACGTAGGTTTCGTTTAGGCTTTCTAAATTGCATAGCCATTTATAACAACGGTTTATCAAAATAAAACTTAATACTATAGATAATAATTAACGGATTGTATTCACTAAGACAATAAAATAATTAATAGTAGTTTACTATATTTCAGAAAATGCTTATAGGTACGTCATGCACTTCGTAAATATTCGTAATAAATAAGAAATAGGTATTATACAAATACAAATTGTAATTTACAGTTCAAGTGATTGTTGATAACATAATCAATATTAAGAATGACCAGTTCACAAAAAAAAAAAATCCCTAAAATATATTAGAATGGGCACTTGTAAATTCTTTATTCAGCTTTGAATGGAACGATTCGCTACAATTTGTAGTAAATTAAAAATTACCTGTACGCAAACGGGAACCAATTCGGCTCAACTTAATAAAATACCTTTTTCAAACGGGAACCAATTCGGCCAAACGGGAACCAATTTGGTTACTCCCATTAGAATTCATACTAACTTTTAGATTTGAACACGATTTAAGATGGTATAGTATAATAGGGTTACGTACTACCTAGATCTCGCGACAAGTAGATACCCTTACGTCAACTGGATCCCTTTGGACATTTAGAACCTCAAAGAAAATTTAGATTCCATATTAACTATAATCTCCCACGTCATTTAGGTACCCAGAAATCGGCGGTAATTTAAAAAACTTGTCTAAAAAAAATACTTAAATAACAATTTAAATTTTAAAAATATTATGAAATAGTATGAAGTAAAAGTAAGTTACATGGCGTTAGTAAAATCTCTAATTCCATTAATTATGATATTAGATTCGATGTTTTAAATAAGTAGTATTATATTCTAATATACACGATATATGAATTATCGATTATGTTAATGTAGAACATATATATAATTTTTAAAAGAACTTTCACAAATACCTATTTATTATAATAGGTAAGTACATTAAAACCTAACCATTAACCTAATAATTACAATAATAAGTAAATAAAAATATGTGTAAATTCAATGTTTTAAGTAAAGTAATAGATACACACAATATTTCTGGCAATATTAAACTTGACCGGTTTTGTTAGTGTATTTGTAAAATAAGAACTAATATAATAACTATACTTGCCACTTGGAGTCTTTTTATAACAAGTCAAAGAATATTTTTTAAATATTAAATATTATTTTATTGAAATACTTTATAAAACGTTAATATTTCTCGTTTCTTGATATAAATAATTATTTAATTGGTATTTAATAAACAAAAATGTATGCAAGATAACTATAAGATAAGAATAACAGTGTTAGGTAATTTTCCACACCACCTTTATTATTAAACGACGTACAATAACATAATCCGTATTGTTTAATAACTTTATGAGGTATTACACGAGGCGCGTTTTTTTATTGTGGTGTCCCCAGTAGGCCTAATCCACATCGTAAGCGAGAACGCGTCATATGCAGGAGAGTATTTAGGGCTTTGGGTCCAGTTGTCCAGAACGGCAAATTTTTATTTCGTACTGGCGCAGTGACGTCAATCATTAATATTTTTCACAACAAATGTGTGCCATAGAGGTATAAAATACTATAACTATAGTATTTATATAACATGGTATTCTATGGTATTAACAGTTTGACCATTGCGCGGCATAGAAGTTTTTTAATTTTTTTTTAATGGGGGGGAGGCGGCAAAATATGTGTTGCCCTTATCCTAAAATTCCTAAATACGCCACTGATCATATGAATGCATTCAAATAATAAAAAAAAAATATACAATAACTTAAATTATGTGGATATTGATAATACTATATAATATAAAACGGGTAATGTGTATAATATATGTGTGTTGCCGGCCGGCGATAGTCAATGTGTTGGATGAGTGGATGAGAGATGAGCGCTAATGCGTAAGGGGACAACTAAATTAAGATGAGCTTCTTATTGATGCTGCCAATCTTCCTCCGGATTGAAACGAAGCCGAGTGCCGACACATTTCCCATCAGCTTTGTGACAAATTCTTCTTCACTAATAAATATTATATATTTATATATAGTATACTGTACCTACTACGATTCTAAAAGTTATAATATAATACAAACAAATCTTTTGGACAGTTGATTATCAGTTGAATTCCTTTTTGCTGCTGCTAGACGTCCTACGTGTTAAAATACAACCGACACATTTCCCATCAAATTTGTGACAAATTCTTCTTCACTAATAAATATTATATATTTATATATAGTATACTGTACCTACTACGATTCTAAAAATTATAATATAATACAAACAAATCCTTTGGACAGTGGACATTAAGATGAGCTTCTTATTGATGCTGCCAATCTTCCTCCGGGTTGAAACGAAGCCGAGTGCTGACACATTTTCCTTCAGCTCAATGACAAATTCTCCGTCGGTGGGTAGTCCATCCAGCCAAATGTTCGGTTCCTATAAAACTTCAACTAATGTGCTGATTAAATGTAATTTAAACTTATAGTAAAATTTTAATGTTTAAGAAATCTATGTTGGTGTTCTTTTATTTTTGAATTTAAATTAATTTAAAATTTTATATCCATAATTTATCAGTTAAAAATGTAAACAAGAACTGAAAAGATTATAGTATATTGCAGTTTAACTTTCTGTTCGGTGGCCACCTTTTTAATTCCTCACTCTTTTTTATAAGAAAGTTAAACAGCACAATAACTATAAAAAATATAAATTTAAACATACACAAAGACGAACTAGCTTTGTGATAAGAAAAAAAATTGAAAAAATTGGTAATTTATCAACGTATTATTAAAATAAAAAGAACACCTAAAACCGTAGTACAGTATATGATCTGAAATAAAACCATAAAAATTAAATATAATTTAAGTAAATATTCATAATATACTGTACTACTGTTCAAAAAATTATAATATTAAACAAACACAGCCTTGTGACATTTATTTTTGTTATTCAGATGAGCTTCTTAATGATACTGCCAATCGTCCTCCGGGTTGACATTATACAAGAATATAGCGTAATTATTTCAGTTTTTTTGTTTTTCCGATATTATGGCAAGATCTGAAATGTTTTGTTTTATTTTACTATTTAACACCCAAAGTACCAAATTGATCCATATTTGCTACAAGAATTCATGACAAACAAAAAATAAACTACATAATTGTAAGATCATTATACATTTTTCGCTACGTCCACGTCCAGGATCTAAGGTATACTATTCTACTACTATTCTAATATAATATAATCGCGAATAATACAAATAATACATGGTTGTTATTTCTCACAATTTTTGTCTACTATAACTAATGAGTAAAATAAGTAGACATTGTGTACTATTTTTTCATTGGACCCTGGAGAATAAAATATGCGTCTACATCAACTACATCGTCCGACTAGATTGTTCATATAAATTTATATATTTTATTTTAAGTTAAAAAATAATTTTAATCCCAAAAAAGAATAATAAAAAAAACTTACTTAAGCGTCGACTGTTCTCGTGAAACCGAGTTGTGTCAATCTTCAGACTATACGTAGTAGTGCACCGCCGCCGAAGAAACTGCAAATTTTCTTCATATCGATCTTCATCGTGATTCTAAATGAAAATAAAAATTCATTTTTATGAAAATAAACAGCACGAAATGAAAATAAGAGTACTTGTCATGTACTTCAGTACTGTTCATTAAGACTATTATAGAATTGTTAATCGTCTTCGAGCTTCGACGAATGTCGTCGATTGTCGTATGCCACAGATGACGAATATTATAATATGATAAATCTATGGTTTTTTTTTTATAGAACTCTTTGTGATATTATACGATCTATTTTTCTATTTTAGCTGTTTGACATATGAACGTAAAATTGAAACATTTAAACTATAGACCAAATCTTTATAGATATTGCAAAGTATTAATATTTTATTCTAATGAAAATGATTACAAATTATCTAATTTAATCTATAAAAATAGTGAACTAAACAAAAATAATTATATTATTATATATATTTAAAAAAAGAAGAATTATGATTTATGATTAATATCGTTATGTTTCTGAATTATTATTTCTGCATACTTTTGGTTTTAATCACGCAGTGCTTTAACTTAATCTTACATATTCTTACATGTAAACTTACATATATATATCTGAAGACACCTATCATAATAGAAACAAATTCATACATTTCCTTTATTATGGTTCCATTAACAAATAGTACCTAGTCAATGCTTTGAGAAATTCAATTTTCAGTACCATTTTACAAAATAATCAAAAATTACATTAAATTAAAGATAAAGAAGTAATTATTACAGTGTTGCTTTATACATTAGTGATTAAGTTTATTACTGTAATCATAGGCGCAAATCGCAGGGGAGGGCTAAGCCCCCTTAGCCCCCCAGAGTCATAATTCGCCCCCCAAATTTATTAGTGTCACGCAAACTATTGAAAAATCAATAATTTTGAAATTTGATAAGTGTACATTTTTTTTACATGTATTTATATAAAAATTAAAATTAAAAAATAACCACAATTAAAATATTCAAAAATAATACTGTATACGTAGTACCTACGTCTTTGCCCGTCGTTTGTTCGTGTTTAAAATTAATTTTTATACATTTTTATACGTTTTTTAACATTGTATTTTTTAATTTTAATGTTTATAAATTATAAATATTATATCAATATACATTGTTGAATTATTAGATAAATAAATATCGTATATATTTATTGTTAATATGGATAGCGGGGCGATAACAAACCTTAGTAGTGGGGCTAAAAAGTTTTCACTCACCGCGGCGGGGCTAGTAACTAGTAACTATAAAATATATGTATTTTTATGTTCTTTAGGTCTTATAAGTATGCTAAAGAAACCATCATTTGGTTTTTATTTGATATATTTCAACGAAATATTGCAAATAATACATATTCTGAGTAAACAATTGCAAAGAAAAGATACAACATTAGGGAAAGCTACAAGTACAATAAATGGCGTGATCAAATGAGAAGTTTTTCAGAATTTTCTAAAATTTGGAATTTATTTTTAAACTTTGCTACGGAACACAATATTTCCACTGAAATTCCAACTATTGCAGGTATATACTACTTAAGTACTTAACCCATTTATTATTTCGTTGTTATATTGTACATTTAAAATGTATATAGTAAACTATAGGTACAAAATTATATTTTTAATTTATAGCAAACAAAAGAAAAAGAACTGAACCTAGCCACTTAAAAGAATTTTATGTTATGAGCATTACTGGTAAAGAAAGTGAAGAACAATCAGATAATATAACTTTAACTTCCAAAGTTGATAAGCTAGAAACTTCAAAAAAATACTGGGAAAATCATTTTTATAACCATGTATTAGACTCTATTATTATTCACTTAAAAACTAGATTTTCTGAGGAAAGTCAAACTTTAGCTAATTCGACAGAACATATTTTTAAACTTGACTATGATGGAGTATTATACTTTATTAACCAATATAAGGTAGGCGAATAAGAAGTATAAAAGATAGTAATAATATGTTCCTATAATTGATTTTCAGGAGTTATTTTCAATAAATACTACTGTATTTTATTCTGAAATGGTAGTAGCTAAAAACTGTGCTATTAACAGAAATTAAAACTTTACCATGGATGACTTAAAAATATATACATATAAATACATATATGTATTAATGTTTAACATGTTGGATATTTTTATTTAAATATTTAGGGAATAATATAGATATAATATACTTATATTGGTACATATAAATTCCATTAAAACTTTAGTGTTACATTTTGTAAATACTAATAATAATCGTGGTTTAACATTAGTACCCACGAATTTATAAATTCAGGGCTTAAGCCACCCCGCCAAATTGAACCAATTTGCGCCTATGACTGTAATAGAGTGTGAAATTTGAATTTGAAAGAGACAGTCAGTCAACCTTCATTAATAAGTATAATTTTGGCGTATTATGACTTATAATATTATATGTTGATTGATATTCCTAAGTATTATTTTTTTTGTGTAAAGTTTGACAAGCTACATTTTTTCCGAAAACATTGCATTTATCATAATTATTATTATAATATTGTATAAATAATAAATATAGTTTATACCGTATTATATTCTTGTTATATACTTTTGAGTCAATAGGTACAACCCTTTCGTAAAATAATTTGAATTAATAATATCTTAAGATTAATCTACGTATGTCAAAAATGTCATTGTGTACGTATAGTATAACATGTACAAAAAACGTTTTTGTCCCTACAAATAATGTTTTAAATAATAACAAAATATATAATATCGTAAATATACATAATTTCAAAATATTTTGAAAAAATACTATTTGTAAGAAATACTTTCATAAGAATTTAATTAAAGTTTTAATTATCTAAGATAATTCGTTTTTGAACTATAACAGAATATAAAAATTATTTGAGAAAAAATATTTATTTTTAGGGTGGGTGTATAATAAACATTTAATAAGTTATAGGTATGATACTGAACTTCAAATAGTCATAAAAAATAATGTGACTTTCCAGTAAACATATTATTTTTGTTTAAGGTTAAAAAAAACTAATGAGAATTCCAATATAATATTTTTAAATTGTAAATATAAAAAGAAAATATTTATATGAATATCTAACGAAAAAATTAATTTGAACATTTTATAGATTTAGCCGAATACAATCAAAATTTTAATTTTAAACGTTTATAAAATATACCATGACTATACATTTTTTATTACAGTAAATTAGTGAACGATTGATGAAGAAGCCTGTACTAAATTTTAAATCATATTTGCATATCTATAATATTTTTCGGCTTAGTAAAAAAAAATTAATTGTTATAAATAATGAAAATGCTTTTAAAATTATACAATTTACCTATAGAGAAATCATAATGTAGATAATTGGTAAATTTTTCAAAATTCTATAATTAGCATTTTTTAATTAAAATTAAATTAATAAATTAATTTTGTCGATATTATACAAGTATATACGTATAATAATATATTTGTTTTTTTGTGTTTTCGATATTATGACAAGATTCGAAAATTTTTATTTTACTATTAACCACCCAAAGTACTAAATAGATCATATCCAAGGTATACTTGACGACTTAATTTTATTCTTGGCTATTTTATACATTGGACCAGTGGTCAACCTTTTTGGACTCTTGGGCCACATTCACAAACTAAAAACTGTTTGCGGGCAAGAAAAGAATAAAAATTTAATATACTTAAATTATTTACTATGCAAAAAAATATTGTTTAGAACATTATATTAAAAAAAAAATTCGTCGTTTTAGAATTTAAAGCGGGCCGTAGACAATAGCTCACTGGTTGCCGGCCATTGCATTGGACAATTGGTAATAAAATATAAGTCTGTCATCCAAGTATAGCAGCTTGTACAGTCAATAAATATTTATTTTAAGTATAAAAGATAAATTTAATATTCCATAATTATAGGAAAATTAACTTACGTAAGTATTCTTCGACGCTGTTCGGCGAAATCGAGCTGTACCACATTTACAGTTCAAACGTGCACCATCACCGCCGAAGAAACAGCTAGCTCTTATTTCTTCATTCGTCTTCTTTGCGCTTCAGAATGAAATTATTAAAATACTCTATAAAAATGAGAGCACTTTTAATACACTAAAGGCTGTTCTTTAAAGACTGTTCAATAAAACTATTATTAGATCATATGTTTTTTTTTTACAGAACTCTCTGTGATATTATAGGATTTATTTTTATATCTCAGCTGTCTTGCATACGAAACTTTTGGTATTTAATTAATTTCATACGTAAAACCATAATGATTGTATATCTTGAATTTTTTTTTTATTTATAATTTTGTTATTTCAATAGTTTTTTGGTAAAATTTTTCATCAAAAAATAAAACCATATAAATATGGTAATATTTCCAGCTTTTTTGTTTTTCCGATATTATGGCGAGATCTGAATTTTTTTTATTTTATTTTACTATTTACCAACCAAAGTAGAAAGTACCAAATAGATCATATTTGCTACAAGAATTCATGGTAGACAGAAAATAAACTACATAATTGTAAAATCATTATACATTTTTCGCTACATATCCAGAATCTAAATTCTAAGGTGTACTTATAACGACATTATTTTATTCTTGGCAATTTCATCATTAATGCATGATCGGTAACCTTTTGGAACTCTCAGGCCACATTCACAAATTAAAAACTGTTTGCAGACCAGATAAAAATGAAAATTTTATATCCTTAAATTATTTACTATGGAAAAAAGTATTGTCTAGAACTTTAAAATAATAAAATATAAATAAAAAAAAAATTTCAGTGTTTTAGAATTTTAAACGGGTCGTATAATAACCCGCCGGTTGCTGACCACTTCATTGGACTGGACGATCGAAAATAAAATATAGATCTGTCATCGGGGACCGGGGTAACAGCTTGTAGAAGTCAATAAACATTTATGTTATGTATAAATAGTAAATTTATTACTACCCCCAAAATTATAGGACAATTAACCTACGTAAGTATCTTTCGACGCTTTTCGGTGAAATCAAGCTGTGCCATATTAAAGTTCAAACGTGCACCGTCACTGAAGAAACAGCTATAGTTTATTTCTTCATTCGTCTTCTTTACGCTTCGGAATGGAATTATTGAAATATTTTATGAAAATGAGAGTACTTGTCATGTACTGAAGGCTGTTGTTTGACGACTGTTCAATAAAATATTAGAATGGTTAATCGTCTCCTACAAATGACGACGATTGATGTTTGCCATGGATGATAAATATTATAATAATATGATAGATCATATGTTTTTTTTATAGAACTCTTTGTGATATTATAGGATTTATTTTTATATTTCAGCTGTCTTGCATACAAAACTTTTGGTATCTAATTAATTTCATACGTAAAACCATAATAATTATATATCCTGAATTTTTTTTTAAATTATAATTTTATTATTTCAATAGTTGTTTTGTAAAATTTCCCACCAACAAATAAGACCATTTTCAACCTTTTCTTTTATTTGTGTATATCAGCAATAAACACTTTTTCTGTACGGCTGTACCTATTTATTGGGTACATTGTATTGCTAAAATAGCAATACAATATTTGTAGTCTGTCAGTCTGTGTACATACAGACTACAAATTATCATAGACCTTATACTCAGTATATCAATTTAAAGTATCTTTAAATTTAACTCCAGAAATATTATACATCTACAGCCCTGGATCACATCATCTAACTATAAATCAATTTATGTTAATACATTTTAAATTATCACATATCTTCCTAATGATGAAAAATCAAACTAAAACCATTGTTACAGTTTTACGAAATATTTACAATATGTCAGTATATAATATATTACTAATTATCAGCTAGGGCTCGAATTTTATAGCATTTCCTATAATTATTAAAGGATACAGATAAAAATAGCAGAGTGAGCTATTAATTTGTTTTATGCATCAGGGACACTAAATATGAAATTGTATAATGCTACTTTTTGCATGTTTTATGTTTCTAATGCTATGTTTTGCTAATTTGTATAATATAACGTTTTATTTTGTATTTTCATAAATCTAGTTTAAATGTGGTATGAAAATTATAAAAATGTTGTAATTTATTTTAATTATTTTTTTTTTTTTTAATACATACCTATAAAAAATACCCATATTTTCGTTCATATTAAAGTCTATTTTTAAATAGTCTGGCGTATTGGCCTATCGAACAGTAATTAAAAATGTAAATAAACAGTAGTTTTTAATTAATTATAAATGTACCTATTAATTCATAAATAATCTTTAGTTAATAAATATACATTTTTTTAATTATGAATTGAATACATTTTTATTTTTGCTATTTTCGTGTTTTTAGGGCATACCTATTATAGCGCTTTTTAAAGATTTTTTAGGTCATATTATAGCACATATTTCATTTATTTTTAGTTCAATAAAATCCGAGCTTTTGCTAATTATTAATTAGGTAATACATAAAATATAATATGATGTGTAGGTGCATATAGAATAACAAAATACTCAAAATAGTAGATACATACCTAATTTTTTTAATAATTAGAAGAATACTGAACAGCACAAAATATTATTAGAGTATTATAAGACGCATATATCAAAGGATAAGTGTTCTTTTTGTACGAATAGTTAAAATATGAATACTTTTGAATGACGACATTAACTGATTATAAATAGGTATAAATATTTTAAATGGATATGATTATAATAAATAAGCATAACCCAATTGATTCTAATATTCTAATTTAAAAACAGTTAATAATTACTTACTTATGGCACTTATACTATTTTACACTATTATGACACATTTTTATTTTATTTGTTCTTTCGAGAAATAGTAAGTAGGTACCTCTTAATATTTATTTTTATAAATATTCACTATTAATATACAGTCAAATTAATAATATTCATGGGGTTTTGAAATCAGCCACGGAGATCACAACATCATTTAAATATGAACGGCATCGAAGATGGATAGCATTAAACCAAACCAATAATTTTAAAATTGTTTAACTTAAGAAAGATATTGCTGGTAAATTTTCAATTTTTTTTTTTTTTTTGGTCCCGTCAAAATAAATTATCTAGATAGATACTCGTAGATAATTAGCATTTTATCTAGATAAAAATGTAAATAAAATAATTGAAAATTATATAGATAAGATGAGGTGGACTTTCCTCTCACAAAACCACTTTGATAGTCTCCTATTAAATCTTTTGAATATACCTCTAATCTTCGTAATAATGCCAGGGATAGGATTTTGTCTTTTGAGTCTAAAAGCGCAATTCCCCGGTAATTGCTTGTGTCCATAGGATCACCTTTTTTGTATATGGGACAGATAACGGCTGTTTTCCAATCTTCAGATATTCGGTTAGTATTCCATATTTCTTTTAGTAGCCCGTGAATTTTGGTTACAAGTTGTTGAGTACCAATCTTTAATAGCTCAGAATTTATATTATCTTCACCGGGGGCTTTGTTGTTTTTCATTGTCGCGATTATATCCTTTACCTCCTCGCGGTTAGGTCCCTCTACAAGAGGTTGTGCCGTATGATAGATCAGATTTACACTTTCTTCCCTAGCTCCTTAATCGACATTTAAGATGTTTTTAAAATGCGCTTGAAACTTCTGGATGATGCCTTCTTCATTCGTTATCAAGTTTCCATCGTTGTCCTTGACCATACGAGTTTGAGCCTTAAATCCTTCCTTTATCGATCTGCATTTTTTGAAAAACAACCTTGGGTTGAGCCTATGTTCTTCTATTTTTTGAATAAGTGTTTTTTCCTTTCCTTAAATGAATCTCCTCTTTGTACTCGCCATGTGGAAAGAGCTATCTGCGACTTCACTCAAATACCCATTTACTAGACTCAACACCAACACTCTCCCTAAATATGCCTCTGGCTATGGTCATGCGTAAATACGTAATAAATTATGAAATAGAAAAATTCAGTGTAATATTTTGTATTCTTAAACAATAAAAATATTCTTTTAAGTACCTATTTCCAATATATTAATTGTGTTCTTAATTAATATTAATTTATAAATAAATCAATATTAAACCTATTTCTTCTTCCTTTGTTCATAGGTATGTGGTAAGCCTGCAGTTGAATTAGAGTAAGTTAATTTATCATATAATAAAATCCTCATAAATATATGTAATTACAATAATTACATGCATGTGCATTATACATACACATACATAAGAAGAGTAAACTAGATTGTACCCGTAATATTTATTAACAATAAATAATATTATACATAAATAATGAATTATATATGATTTAAAAAAAAGATAAATAAATATATATATTATGCACTCTCTTTATTTTTACATCACTAGATGTACCTTGCTGATTTGCTGCCCATTCAGACATTGTTTGCTCACACTACAGCTGCTATGATCCTAGTTCAGTAAATTAGGCAATACCATAATTTTAATTATTATTTGTTACATAAAACTATTAAATGATTAAAACATAGGTACAAGACAATAATTACAACACTGCAATTTTAATACATTTTTAAAAATGTATTTATATGTATATTACAACACATTTAGATGTTGTGTACATGTACACTTTAGTTTATTTAACCTATAGATCTGGTACTAGTTGTATTTGTTGCAATTCCTTCTCGTATGGTTTTTCGCCTCAGACATACTCGAAATGCAAATCCCACTGCTCTGCACACTCGGTCGTTCTATTTAGAATTTTAAGTCAAATTTATAATAAAATTATTTATAGTATATACTGGTATAAAAATAGAGAAAATACATACTGAAAATTCTGTAACAATAATCATGTGACACAGCCATCGGTTATTGTAAGAGTCTCTGCTAGTATAGAATAACTGGTCTGAAAAGTCTGTGGTCGATGAACAAAATATTATATTTTCAATAGTTTGAGCCAGAATTAAATTCTAAAACAAATAAATCTTCTTATTTAAAATTTGATCATTAATCGACACTGAAAATGTTGATTAAATAGGAAAACACAATAAATATAATACAATAGATTTAGATTTAGAGTATGTAACAATATTCTTCTTTAAGTTTCTATAGTTAAATTTTTTTACATAATAGACACATGTTATAATCTTATATTAACTATATTATTAAACTAATTATTAACTATTTATTCATTATTTAAATGTATAACCATAGGTGGATTAGCTTATCACAGTCGAACAGTTAACCAAAAATAAATTCTAAGCCACCAAAAAATGTGTTTGTCTAGTAAAAAAATTCTAAACATTTTATTCATCTATTAGTAGTTTTAGTAGTTGGTATTCAATAAAAATTAAATAAGAACCACATGTTTAAAATTTTGTTGCTATAATTTATAGAAATATTATATCAGATTATTATTAACTAATACTTAACTTTACTGCTTACTCACCAGGATTTAGGTAGTAGGTACTCATTTCACATTGATGTTTTATGTATTATATTGTTTATTAGCAGATTAGCACAAAAGTTAATGTTCACGAACAAAAATATTCAAAACATTAACAGGGGAGTATGCCTTTTAGTAAATAATTTTGTAAATATTTGCTTATTCAAATGAAAAATATACTTTAAAAACTCAAGTTTCCCCTAACTTTGACTAAATCTCCACCTATGCTTATGATTATTCTTATTTATCGATCAACTGCTAAGTTTATATATATGATATTATTACAGAAATATATAACCTTTGATCTTTTGTCAACAATTCTTAACTCATATCCTGTTATCCATAGAATAGCAGGATTAGTGTCACAAATACCACTTTTGTATTCCTGATATAGTTTAGCGAATGATTCACGACATACTTTTGAATTTGTGGGTTCCGATACTTCAACGTATCCCAAATACTAGAAAATAACAGGTAAAAATGAGTTTTTTTTCATATTTTCATTATCTTATACACCTAATAAATACATAATATCTAATTTTTAATAAGTACCTATTTAATAATGTGATTATTACTTACGTTAATGTTAAAAGAACAATTTCCATCCAGTATACCAATTTCGTCTTGGGGCCATCGATTAATCGTATCATTTACGACACGCTCACAATTTCTTCTGCTATAATTTGTCATTTTGTAGTTTGCACAATAAACTGTAGACTATAACAAGTCAGAAGTGGCGGCTATACAAACGAACGGCACTGAATTAAATTAAAAATATTAATTATTATTTTTATTAATCTCAGCACTCCATAGGGTAACCATCATAATATTGCCATAATATAACTATATATAAGGCATATTATGATAAGATTAAGATACATGAGACGTCTAGAACGTAGGTAGAATATGAAATGTTTCGAAAATCTACAACACATTAATACTTTCTTAATAAGAAGTTCTTATTAGTTATTATATGTACGTAGTAGGTAGGTACCTAACTGCTGTATAGGCCAAATGTGTGTAGCGTAGGTATGGGCGAATGATTGGAAATCCCAGTAATTCATATAATTATAATATTATATTAATACATGAATAGTTACATCATTTTGCCACAATATTTAACTTTTATTTAATATGGCTGTTATTTTATGTATGCAGCATGAGTCAGGGTTGTATATACGATCGTAAAATGTATTTAAACTTTTTAAAAATCGTACCTAAAGTTATTATTTACAAATGTACAGTTATAACTAAATAGGTAATATAATTTTTGAAATACTACTGAATAAGTCACTGGTCCACTGGACATCACACGATGTACCTATTATTATAGTGGCGATAGTAGGTTCTACTGGTTCTATTTTTTTATAGTGGTCTTACTCATTATAATTTACATTATAGTAATGTGGATATAATATATACATATACCTAGTAACTACCTAAGCCTGGGCAGATGTATATTTTGACACCGGAACAATATTTTACATTTACTATAGAGTTTTACAAATTACAAATTATAAATTGTTTTATTTACTTTTCTATGGATTTGTATTCCTGTCAATTACAGCGATCGACTTGTGGTATTGATCGGATGATTCGGATGACGTCGTTCAACGAAGTGTACTGGCAAAATAAAAGTAGGTACCTAACTACACCAACGACTAAATGTGGATAGCGATTAGCGATAAAAGTCTCATCGATAAACAGACGAATTCAGAAATGATGATTCGTACAAACGAATGAATGTAATCCGTCAAGTAAGTAGTGGTCACTACCTTTGACGTTGACTGAGATCGTGAAAAATTTGAAGATCAGTAATAGTTTTATACTTCGAAGAGAAATCACGCGTAACCGGTTTTCTCCTACTCGAGTAATATATTAATATGTATTACCATCGTAATATCGTATATATTGTAGGTGTAGGCGGTAAATAATGTGAAAGGAGTTCTTGCGGAGTCGTCGGTTCAAACAGCAAAAAAAAAAGGTATTGACTGTATACTGGTCTTGGTCTAAGTAGGATTTTAACTTGATTAGTATTTTCAATATTTTCATAAAGAAATATAATTTTTGTTTTATGATTGTAAATGTAATTTAGTATCTACTATCTAATGTAGACTGTGGTTTACCAGTTTGTGACAACTGTACTGTACTCTGTAGTGACATAGTATAGCACGCTGCCGTTGCAGCTCAGTCTACGACGAAATCAACGAATACAGAAATACAAAATGGTCAAAATGTCAAAATGACGATAGGAAGTATAGTTTGATTAACTACAGACAATTCACAATTTAAGTTAATAAATAATAAGATATATAAAAAAATAAAGTTAGGCAATTGGGTACCGCCTTGATGTACATTAAGTATAGCGAGTGGGTCACTATTAATTATGGATGTATAAAATTTGAATTCAACGATATATCATTGTATACCACGATTTAAGATAGTATCTAGTACTCTATCTTAAATCGTGTTGTGTACGAAAAACGATTCTAAGCGGAGACGGTGTTTTACTGTCTTAGCCTAGGTTACTAGACATTATAAATACATTTCGTGATATGTTTATTTTTATATAACTATTTCTTGGATAATTATTATTTGTTAAAACAATATTATACATTTATAGGCTTATAGCATATTTAATATTATATCAATTTATATAACTCGAAATTAAATAACATCTTTCTGTAAATATTGTATGACAGCAAAAATAGATTCATGTCATTCATAGTATAAAACTATAAACACAGAATAAATAGATATTATTTTTAAAATAAATAAAAAATGTTTTTGCATATAGTAAATATTAAATAATATACGTAACATTTATTTAAATTCCTACGAATAATGTTTGTAAACTATAATAAAATAATTAACATCCGTTATTTATCGTTTAAATAAATACATCACTGTTAGAAAATTATAATAGTACGGAAATGTATTAAAATATGTTAAATCAGGGCGATACTCAAATTCTATGAATCAATTATATCTAATCTATAAGTCAATTCTGCAAGCATTAAAAAATAAGTAGAAACAGAAATTGTTAGACTAATGAATTAAATAAAATATTTTTACTCAACACAAAATTTATTTATTTATAATTATTCACATTAACTTCTATGAATACTGAATAGATTAGATAGATATAGATATAGACAACATGTTCAATCATTATAATTCTAGCTATGAAGTTCAAGTATGAAGTATGCAATATTCATTGTATGCTGATAATCTAGATATGAGGACAAATAATTCTATATATTTTTATCTTTTTTATTGTATTTAAATAAAAATGTTCTTAGTTTGTGGTCAGTCAATGATCATTATAATTATTATGGGTTTGACGAATATGATGGATATTATACATAGTAGGTTAAATGAAATGTGACCCATGACTCGTGGTTATTATCTACTTAACACTTATTATTATATATTACATTTACATATATTGTTGAGAAACCAAATCATGGTCCATGATACTAAATGGTCAATAAATAATTTAATATTTAAGGTCCAGAACAAAATTATTGGTGATAATGATAAATAATAATTAAATACCTTTCATACGCTTGATATAAAAACAATCAATATTTTTTATATTTATATATAATTCATACGACAACAATAATTAAGTACAGAGGTTCTTAGGCATCTAAGAATATTGTCTAAGTTTTCTAATAATATGTTAATACTACAAAATATAAACAAAAATATAAGGGTTTTACAAACATGTTTCAATTTGTTTGAACTTTTAAGTACAATAGAAAGTAATAGGTAAATTAATTCTAATTTGGTCATAACGAAGCCATTATCATATTATTCAGTATTTTGTAAGGATTTACTAATTTAAAGCGGTTGGGTAATAGAATTTGTATTAATCCAAATACTTAAAACTAGTAAATCTATATAAGACACCTTGTATACATAATAACATAATATTATTATACTTTATAGAGGCTACTAAAATCACAATAATTGTATAAAATAGTTATTTCTTATCCGTACATCTTACATATTTATCATAAGTCGTTTTCATAAAATTTTGGTTGAAAAACTAGAATTATTTTTAATTGCACTTAAGCCATTTAAAAACAATACTGTAATTTCAATACTTAATATATGTCTAAGCTCTTTCATACATATTACTATTCTCTGGCAAAAACATAAACAACATATTACATTTATATACAATTGTGTGAGTATGTATAACATAATAATGTTCACTGATATATATTTATATAGTTAATGATATACACATGTCCCGTAATACAAATACTAATCCTTCCCAATTGGATAATCCAAATAATAACAACAATAAAAATTAATCGTATACCAATAACATATTAAGGTGCATGATAATTGAATAGTATATGTACTAATTAATAATTAATAGGTAGCACAATTTTTTTTTTTTAATTGAGTTTTAACTAATTGCTAGCTATTTTATAATTTTTTTTTTTTTAAACAGGTATAGTTGCTCTCAGGCATAACGAATAACCAGTTAGATCAATTATGATGTCTAATCCATAAATGATTAATACTATGCGTTATAATAATAATCTATACATAATAATAATTGTTTTAAAAATAATTTTTAATCTTAAGAAAATATATTACAAACTAAAATACTAACAAGTAATACATACATATACATATATATATATTTAAATATATCAATAATGAAAAGTATAATTATATTCAACAATATTGATACTATTCTTATTATGATATTTTTAAAATTATAATATATAAGTTAGTATTTTATAAATTAGTATTTAATTCCCGTATTTTCTATGAGAGCAATACAGTTAATATTATAATATAATGTTACCACAGATACTTGCGTATAGTATATACAATAATAATAATAATAATAAAAATAATAATAATAATAATAATTATAATAATGATAATAATAGTAATAATAAACATTGTTGTGTATCAATAGAAAAAAAAAATGCAGTCTATTGAATACACGAATATCACAGAACACGCAATCCCTATTCAGTACGCAGCTATAAGCGTTTTTTTTTTTTTAATCATAAAATAGTTTTAGGTTGTCTTATAACTGTGAAAGTGTTTGACTTGTTAAACCGAAAGCGAAAGTAAAGAAGTAACATCCATAAATAATATGTAAAAATGAGGGAAGTTAATGAGTAATGACTTATCATTATTACTTAGATAACTGTAAGGACGACAGAAATACAGTCTTGTGTGCCAATAAAGAGATAAAATTAATGTAAGGTGTATAATTTTCAATCTAACAGGTATATAGAAGAATACATATATCAACATTTTGATCTTAGAAAAATACACATTATGTACATTTAAGCTTATGGTTAAAGATAATCGTTAAATAATACTTGAGTTAAAAAATTGGCAAATACTTAGGACTCGTTTCAGAATCTATACTGTTTGTTTACTAACTGAGAATTGGTTTGTACATTATTAGAAGTTCATTCAATAAAAAATGTTATTATTTTAATACCTATTTAGTTTTATATTGTGAAAATATAATTTATTATTAATATTTAAAAAAAATTGAAATATGTATAACTTTTTTTAACTAAAAGTAAATATACGTCATATGTAATTATTATTATTTATTATATCTATTTGATTCGATTAGTTGTTAATAAATAATAACCTTTTATAGTAGTGAACTGTTCTCTATTAACTATATGTGTGCGATAAGTTCAAATTCGTTAGTAGGTACCCTTAGCTGTCAATATTTATATCAACATAAAATTTAACATAAAATATAATATACTAAGTATTTTAACGTTAGAAAAATATTGATATGTATAGGTTGCAAATGAACGTATGTAAACATTATTTAATAATTTAATTTAAATTCATTGTGCATGAATATTAAGCTTATGTTTTATGTTTAATTACAGAAAAATATAAAAAAAAAATATTAATAACAGTTTATGCAATTACAGCTACGTAATATTTTTTAATAACTGTATAACTAATTTCTCAATATATTTTATTTAAGTACATCTTGAAACTAAAAATTATGTTGAATTAATACCTTTTTTGAAATTTTTTTTATAAGGAAAATATTTAAACATAAAATACAAACTATTATTATAAATTCACTTAGTAATACTTAGGTTATTAAAAAAAATAAAAATGAAGTTTACTAGTACTGAAAACAAATAATTTTGTTTGATCAAATTAAATTTTGATTTTTTTCATAGATAGTACATAGTACTCTAATTAAAAAAGCATCAATACAAAGTTTTGTTAATATTAATTTTGAACACTAATTGCACAATCATAAATCCAATCTTACATAATATTATAGTAATCGCATATTCCCTTTCTCTAACTTTTAAATATTTTACTTTTTATTATTCAATGATGATAATTATTAGAATTGATCACATTTGAACTTCAAAAGTTTTTACAGTTTTATTTTGGCTACTTGATATTGGGCTACTTAAAAACGGATTTGTATTTTGTTTAGGGGCTATATAATTAGGGTCAAATGGATTAGCCGAAATATTATTAAATGTGCGATAAACATCCTCAGCTGTGTCTAAAGAAAATGCACGACTGTGCGTTGCTAAATGTGGATTTCTTTTAGGTGTGACTTGGGGATCCATTGACTGTAACGTAACTGCTGCCACTTGACCTAACCACTGTTCTGGCCTCGGTAGTGTCGATGGTGGAGTAGCAGGTGGAGTTGGTGGTGTTACTGCCTTGTTATTAACATTCCATAAACTGGAACCAGAATCAAAGCCTTCATCTTGTGGACTAATACGACACTCTGGTTTTGGAGTCGATGGATTGCTTTGAGTTTCTGATGATAATGTGGCTTTTTTTGATATACTAGCAAGAAATGCTTCACTTCCAGTAATTGGCCCTTGTTTTGAATTGTTTTCTAAAAAATATAAACATAATAAATTATAATATAATGATACTAAATAATATGTTTTTAAGAGTCTATATTAGTTAGTTTTATCTTCTACACAAATGTCAAATAGTAAAGCAAAAATGAATCATTGATTATTATTGGTAAGTGATTTTTAGAACTAGATCACCTATAACATTTTCAAAGTCATCTAATTAAAAATTTTTTCAAAATACATATTAAGTATTTAAATAGTTTACAACAGTGTTTCTTAACTGATATGTTGCCGGGTAAGTCCAAACGTGTCACGGGAAATACTAATATTAAATGACACAAAATGTATGAACCTTGTTGACACTATATTTACAAAAATGAATAGGTATTATTCTAATTATTTTTTTTTTTATTGTGTGTCACCAAATATGAAAAATTTTAACAATGTGTCGCCATAATACAAAGGTTGAGAAACACTGGTTTACAGTAACATATCAAATTTAGTTTTAAACATATGTATAAGTTAAAAAAAAAAACTATGATGATAACAAAAAATTTATTTTCTTTATTATAAGTATATTCAGTATTAAAGTTTGTCTAATGATTAATATAAATATAGTTTTCACTTAGACTAACGATTATATGTATATCATGTGAGAAACAAAGATAACAAACTTTTATATATTATATGATATGTAAACAAATGTTAATAACCTAATTTATGTAAATATATATAAGATACAAATTAAAAATTATTTTACCTATAGTTTTTAGATCATTTGATTTAAATTTCTCAGGGAATTCATCATTGGTTGTACTATTTGTAAGAAAAGCCAATTCTAATGACATTTGTTGACACATAGCTGTTACTTGATCTGTTGTAGACATTGGTTTTTCACTTCGAGGAGAAGCTTCAAGTATAGGACTCACTAAAATAAATTAAAATATTGTTATATATTATTCTGGTATTCATATTTTTAACTTTAACTCTGTACCTGGAGTATTCATTTGTAAAAGTTTATTAGAAGATGTACGAGTATTTGCTGTTGGTTGTAGACTCATTGATCTTGTTCTCTCTAAATTAGAAGGTAATTCAGATATTCTAAGTGACAACTGTCTTTTAAACGGAGACGCTTGATTCAATTGTGTAAATCCACGAAATGATCCTTGTCGTTGTAGCATGGACAATGTAGCATGCGGTCTTTCGATCGCATTGGTACTGACTTTTGGTGTAGTAGGATTTTGTTGCAATGGTTTTACTGATGTTGGTATATCTAGGATAATTATTAGTTATTACGTGCTTGTTTTTATACAGATAGTAATGTTTACTTTACTCATTTTTAAATTAAATTTACTAATTGATAAATACCTTATAATAATTGTATGCATTAAGTTACCTACCAAAAGAACATATATTATATATACCTTTATTTAACTGAAGAAAAGGAGGAGGTTGTGGTGGTGCATTGAGTGGAATATTAGGTTCAGACTGTTGTTCAGTTAAAGATTGAGTTCTAAAACTGCCAGTTCTTGTAAAAACAGACGTTTTTGGATCATAGTTCATTGTAACAGAACAATCTTCTTCTCGTTTATTTTTTCTTATCAGACATTCTTGAAAAGCACATCCAACCGCATGACTTAATCGGTCACCCTATTAACATTTCATAATTAATTTAAAGGTACAAAAAAATTTAAAATTTCTTCGTTTTTACATTTACCGATTCTTTTAGAGCTACAAAACCATGACACATCCATCGACGAGTCAGTCCGTCTCTGCATATGTATGAAAATCCTTTTTCATGACTTCGGTCTGGGGCACAGAATGAAACTTTTTCAATTGTTTGATCTACTATCAAACCCTGAAAATCAAAAGTTATATAACAACAATTTTTTATAATTTTAATAATAATTTACTTTAGTTTCTTCTTCTACAACACGCAAACCATCTCCTGATATGTAAAATATAGCTCTTACTGGTCTACGGCGTGATGCCTATAAAAAAAAAAAAAAATTAAAAATTGTTTATTTTTTGTAAATAAATAGGTAAAAACATTACCCTAAGTGTTTTTAAAGCTTCTTCGCATACTTCCATTCCTCTCGATTCAAAGACTTCGACACAGCCCAAATACTGTAAGAACAAAAATATATTACTTAAACAATTACTAAATGTTGTTAAACTATAATTGCTATTTCAATTATTAACTAATACAAAAACTGGTCAATATATTTTTATTTAATATTGGTTTTGAATTAATTTCTTTTAAATTTATTCAGTATTGATAATTGCAAGGAATCTAAATATGTGTAGGTAAATACTGTACATTTTAATTATATTATAATAATCATTAATCCTACCTCCACAAGGAAGTTTACTCCACACTCATCTTCAGAACACATTATTTTCCCCTACAGATAATCCAAATTTAATTTCTCTAACTCCATAATTTATAAATTCTATAAGTTTGATCTATATTATTCTATTATCTAAATTAAATTATATGTATTGACTGTATTATTCTAATAGTTATACGATGTAAATCTATTTATTTTTACTGTAATATTCGAGACAAAAAAATGAAAATTTGATAGCTTGAACGGTAACTTTTTTTTAGTTTAAATCGTATACAATTTAAAACTCAGCTTACCTTAACATGGAAGGAACATATCCCAGCCCGGACTTCAGCCTCGTCCATGGCCCACAAATGAGGTTTAGGATTAGAATGATGGCCCGGCGATCCGGCGCTATTGCTCAGATCTTTACGGCGTCTGAAACTGTCTCGAAAACTCCGCCGTAATCGGTCCATTTTTGACGGCGATCGACCACTCTAAAAAATTAATTAGATTATTATATTAAATATAATGGCACATTTAACTTTTTTCATAATGTAGGTTACTATATACATATAGTTATCAAATACGTATAACGACAATGCTTGATGTCGATCTATTTTATTGTGTCATTAATTATAACAATTTTTATCAGTAATATTATAATAGTATATATAGTATGTATTGATGTATATGCTGTTATAACAAACGAATTGAATAATCAAACAAACAACGCATGTATTTTATATGATTGAGTAACATAATAATTAATAACATAAAACTGCCTTTATGGTTCTCAAGCGGACAGATTAATTTTTATAACACTTGTTACATATATTTATATACATTACACAAGGAGGGCTATATTCTGTTGGAAAATAATTAGTCGGAACGTAGAAATTTAAAAAAAGATTTTTCTGAATTGTATTTACCTGTATTGATCCGAAAATATATTGTATCGGTTAAGTGTTTACTCGAAAACGTATTCGTTTGGAAATTAAACCGTTTCAAATATTATTTCGTAATAATATTTAATTGAAATGTATTTTGGCTCAATAAAGTATAAGCTTAAAAACGTATTTATTCGGAACCGTATATCATGATCCAATAATTTACCTACATTTTCAATATTCCAACAAAATATTTTTTATGAATAAGTTTTTGAAAAAATATTGTTCAGTATACTATAGTTTCAATGACATATATGTTTCCAATAGAATATTTTCCATAAAATTACGTTTCCGACAATACAATATTTTAAACAGATTACTATTGCAAAATAATGTGATTCAATACAAATACAATATTAACAATATGTGTTGCCAATGAGATATTTTTCAACAAAAATAGAGTTCCGAACGAATGATTTTCCTACTTTTTATGCACACCACATTTTATGTTGTGCTTTTATTATATTCGCTCAACGGCGGCAATGTATAAATGAGTGGGGGCAAAAACACTATTTATTTATACATATATTAAGTATTGATAAAAGTTTATAAGGATTTCATCCATTAATAAAAATTCATTAATTTTATAAAATATGCATTCACTAAACGTATCAAGACTTAAGAATTAATATAATATAATATTAATGATTGTAATAGGTAGATACAATTTGATTATATGAATAAATTAATTAGTTGGTAAAATTAATCATAGGTACACCATAATTTATTAATTAGATTTAGCTTTATTCTTATTAGGTTTAAAATATTTAAAATAATTATTATAATGTTTTATTGACCCATATATTGTGTATATACTTATGGTGACAAATTAAAGATTCGATATTGTACATTTAATGAAATTCATGAATTTATAATTATAGCTACCTATATAACCTTTAATTATTAAACCTTAAAATGTGTAATTATCGGTTAATCATTTGCTATAATTTGCCAAGCATTGGCTGTATAATATATTAATATGTATTAATTTATAATACTCAAAACGCCTTATTCTTGTGGTGAACTTTTAATGATACTAACACAATGATACGAATAAAAAGATGGTAAACAAAAAAACAAGCACAAAATTATACACTGAGCACGAGAGTAAATATTATTATTGTATACAATATACATATTGAGATGTTCGCACCTCGAACCATTATACGTTAAAACGATTAAAATACGTAAATCATGTAAGTACAAATTTAAACCGCAAATATCTAAATACACAAATGTCGCCACTAGTCTCACTTTTTTTGTTTTGATAGTCTAAATTTAAAACCACAAGCAAATCTGATGCAGCTGTGCGTGTCATATTTATTTTATTTATTAATCATACGAAGAATTCGTTGGTATATCCACCGACTGTAGTACACAATCGTCGTTTTATCAGCAACATTTTTGCTCGCAATATTATGAAAACCTATACTGTATCACTATTTGGCATTTACTGACTTACTGTTATATATCTAGTCATCTATATATGGATAACGACACCATGTTATATTTTTTTTACTACTATAATATTGTCATTACCTATTACTGTTTGAAAATGCATAAGGATTATCATAATTTATAGAAAGCAGCCAAAAAACGTGACATTAATCGTGTAAAACCATAGCTCGGCCTAGCAGATCGGAAAGATATTTTTGGTGATGATTGAGAATATTATCTTGCATTATATTTTTTATAAATCTATAGCACTCCGAGTGTTGTTACCTATAAATTATATTTAGGTAATATAATATGTAATATGTATACTATGTATTATAGGAACATCGCTCGACATTCGAAAAAAAAGAAGACAAGTGTTGTTCACCGTGATTTGTAATGCGATAGGTGGGGTTTCGTGAGTTCGTGACGTAACTATCTTTAGACAACGATTCAAGAACATACTCTATACATCTATGTATTATAAATTATAATTTATAGTTATAATTCTACACCATGCACTATACGCAGTGTCAAGTGCATATTGGCATAATGATATCACAAATTAGCTAATGTACTAACTGTTGAAATATTGTTATTCGATGATTAAATTAATTTAATATAACCGCTCTTTTTTATCGCTATGCCATGTCCCCACTGCTCAAGAAACGATTCACAAAACGGCTTTAGCCTGGATTATTTAATATAGAACGACGACTCCTAAGCCGCTATTGGTGATTTTTCGTGTTAATCTATCTTGAAACGATAAAATTACGTTTTCGTCCGAATAATACATTATTATGTATTATAAGTTAAAACGAATGTCAAGACAGCATAACCATAGACAAATAATAAATATCTATCGTTTATCGGCTCGAATACGATTATGTTTTCGAAAGCGCAATTAAATCATTAAACGTTTATTAACACTTGAGTGTTAAGAAGCTTAATAACATAATAATAATAATAATAATTTGTTTGATATACGTGTATAGTTTAATGGCGATAATAATTGATAACATGTCAACATACAAAGCAAAGCAGACAACAGGTTAGGTAAAATTAAGTAAAAGAAACAGTTAATTTAAAATATGCATAATATATCATATTTACACGAGTACCTTCTTATACGAAGTAGCATTTAATGTTCGTCAGAAAGACGAGTTTGAGTTCTAAATTAATAGTAATAATAAAATTATAGCTACCTCTATAGTCGATAAATAAATGTTATTTTGATTCCAAGTAAACTTTATAATAAAAAGAAAAATAATGAGCTTGTGCCCGCGATAGCAATCTGTGGACGAGCTACGACTGCTACGAGCAGCATCGTTCAATAACCCAGCGTAAAAAAATAATCCTACAACAATAATATGTGTAATTGTACGTCCTAAAGAAAGATGGTTCAAAGCGAATATGAATAAAGGAATAAAAATCGCACCACCATTGCTACAGTAGTGTGTAGTTGTGTACCTACTACCTATACCGGAGATTGTAGACATGCATCATTATTGACTATTTTTAACTCGGTAAGACCGGCGGACTGTATATAATTGAAATTCTTATTCGTAGTAATAATTAATGATTATTTACTCACAGATATTTTTCAAATATATTAAACCAGACCTTTGACTTTTCGTCAAATCGAAAGAAAGAAAATGTTCAAGGTTCAAGCCACCCCTTTAACGCGTTTAAGAATAATAATTACACAGGCTTTCGTGGGATTTGACATAGACAAATTTAATGAATAATTTCAATTTTATAATATATAATTTAAAATAGCTCACAAGTGCTTTTATGTCAGTACCATTGTCGGTTGTCGCGAATTCCGAGATTAAACAGAAAAACGGTTACGAGAAAAAAAGAACCACTTATATTACTTATAAATTTATACAACAACCATAGTCGACATACCAAATTTATACATAATATATAAATAAAACAATATTTATTGTATCGTAGCTTTTTTTTTTCTATTTAAGTGATGAATTAGTTGAATTACATTTCGCCAAAGACTGAAATATCTCCCCGACTCTCGCACGACCCATCCTTAAGGCCTTAACTTGGGTGTTGTCACACCTCTGCCACCTCTAAAACCACTTCTGTTGGCGTTACGGTGATCCATAATAATGAACTGTTTTTGCTATCTCGATATTATATAGATTCGCCCACAACTGTTTCATAGAGCAGCTCGGGAATAATCCATCTTACTATATATTATAGCTGTTTTGATATATTATTAGACGTTCATGTACAGTAATATAATTTGGAGTTTGGACAGTAACTTTTCTTGCCACTGCGTAACGAAATTTATAGTATTAAATTCATTTTTTTATATTAATGAAATCAACAAAATTTAAATGCTACATGACGGCTAAGTGACGGAAAATATATTGTCTTCTGTATTGTGCAAACATTTTGTTTCTCGACATCTCAACTACGCATGATTGTAGCCTGAGTGGTCTTCTACGCGCGAAACTGTTTTTACAAACAATTTAAGGGCGTGTGGCATGCTCTCCAACAAAAGAAGTAGTCCTTTTTTCTATTTACTGTTAAAAATTCAAGAGCGGTTCAAACAATATGCCGAATCGTTATTTGTCGATTCAATTGCAGGGACGGCGCAACTAGAGCGTGTAGCCACTCGCCGTGATGATCCACTATAGTATGGTGACTATACCACCCCGACCAGTCCGTGGGATCACGTCTGAGTAATACAGGCGCACATAGAATGGGCTCACCGACGTATAATAACGATAACAATGCACCGCAATACTCGTGTCGAGTGTAGGAAAAAAGTCCAAAGAAAAAATCAGTTTTTATTTTTGTGGAAAAAGTCAAGACGAACTTTAATTTATGTTAAAATTAAATGCATATAGAAAATAATGTGACTACAGTTGATATTTATAATACCTAAAGTAAAATTAATATTTGTTTCATTTATAAATAACTAATAAGTACAACGGTCATAATATTAATTAAAAATCCTTCCATATTTTTCCACCGGTTTCAAAATTACTACTTCCGTTTCGATGTGATATAATAACTATGCCATTGAACAATGACTGATTTTCTTACGTTACTAAATCCTCTTGATTCGTAAAATTCGTAAAGTAAAATGGGCATTGGTAAAGCGTGTGATCTATACCGGGCATTTAGAGGTTACTCTAAGAGATTAATTTCACAAATATTAATTTTACATTATTTTTAATTAATCGCATATTACTTTTTATTCTTCGTACTTTTTTTCCGTGTTAGTAATAGTCAAAGTTTTTTTTTCCAAAAATTAAATCATTCTTTTTTCTGACCACCACTCGTGTTCTAGTGTTATCCGTACCTTTATTGTCTATTCCGCGGGCTCGACAAAAAATCAAACATAAGACTGGCGGTTGCGAGCACATAAAGGTATTATAATATTATATAACACGCATCATGCACCCCTAGCTTCCTAAAGCAATTCGATATATATTATATTATAATTGTATGGTGTTCTATATCTGTGTATACTGTATATGATACGATACAGCACGTCATATATTATATAGTTAAAGTGCGTTGACCGACGGCGTCGTCACCGTGACGGTATTGTTTTTTTTAATATCATCAGGTTATACAGCACTGACACACGGTGCACAGCAGCAGTTGCCACTAACAGAAGAGATCAGTGCGAAACGACGATGACCGTGGGATAAACCCTTTGGGCGGATCGCTTCCGCGTTCACGCTCAACAGAGCGCGAATTTTTCCGAGCGTTATTTTACACAGTAGTGTATATTATATATACAGAGTAATATATAGGTACGGTAGTAGGGTATTTCGGGTGGGGAAGATTTCCTTCTCCTCGTTTCCTAATCGATTTATTTATAAATACGAACTCGTGTTAGGCAGAGAATAGGGATGATAAAATATGTACATATTTCGTTTTACTTAATACGATAAGTAAAAAATTAATATTAATTGTAATGAAGTAATGACAATAATTGATTATAGTAGGTAGGTACTCGTGTTAATAGTTAATACTATACGTTAAATAAAATTTAAATAATAATAAATAATTAAGCTATAAGTTCTCATGAGGACGTTCTTGTCTTAGGGACATTGGAATGGTGGTCTTAAGTAGATAGTACATTGTAACTGTAGTTGACTTTTGAATGGACTTGAAGAAACTTTCGGCCTAAGTTTTAATGTAACCTAGGAGTTTAGGAATTTTGAGACGTTGTGACATTTTTCTTACAAATCACGAAGTAATTTTAATTATTCTTAAATTAATATCTTAAAATATTTGCAACTTACTTAAGTAAGTGTGTGAACATTTACCCCGAATACCACAAGTCCACAAGCATATGTAAGTAGAGAGCACAATACTTGCTTACATAGAATAAGGAAACATTTTTTCTGTAATACAGATCTCTGTTTAGAATAAGAATCAGCGTTGCAGCTAGGCTTTGTAGGATAGATAATATGTTACGCGACCACCAAGTAAATCTTTTGAATAAGACACTTGATGGTAGACTTCCAAGGGATAGATACATAGTTGACATTAAGCGAAAGTGGAGTATAGTCACGATATACGCTGCTAACACGACGTTTACATTTTTAAAAGGATTTGATATTTTAAAATTATTGTATCAAGATTATAAAGTATTTAAATGTAAATGTAAATTAACTTTTATTATTCCTTTTGTGTTACGAGATTCAGTATGAACTGTGGATTGTATTATTTCATATCGGCAAAAAGGGCTATATTGGTAGGTATATGGAATATTCATCTCAAAAATATTCTGATTTATAATAAAGAATTAAAAATTACATGTTGTCATTAAAAAAATTATAACGATGATAAACAGTAAAAATTTATTCAAAAACGTTAATAGTTTTAAAAATAACAGTATATTATACGTTAAATGGATCCTCTGGTATGTATGAGGTCTATAAAATATAAGCTTTCCAACATTACAGATAAAGTCTGCAGTTTTAAATAACAAATCATAGTTATCTTTTCAGTGTTAAGGTACAATTGTTTGTAGACACTCATTGATTAGACAGCCAAATATTAATATATGTATACACGTGATAATAGTATGTTATTATTATGATAGTAGACAATATAGTAGTTTTAACTTGTATTGTATTATGATTTATGACTAATTATGGTTACGTGAACTGATAACCTGTGAGTATAATAACTATAATATTAATTTTGTGGTTGGCGCTTAACAAATAAAAAAGCCCCCCAATCACACCTATCCTGCAGTAAACGGTTAAGAGGACGTCATACCCGCATGTGTTGTTCCTGTCTTATGAACGTAAGACATAGCAAATTTCCGTTCAGCAGATTCAATTTTATGCTGTTAGCTTTAATATTAGTCAATTTACCTATTATCAAACTAAAGGTAATAATATTATCTAGGGCATCTCATAGGCTTTTGTTTATATTTTAATTTTTAAGCGAGTTACGATCATTTAGTACAAGAATTTAATTACTTTAGAGACTAGGTCGAACAATATCTTTTGAATAATATATAATACAAAAAGTTAACAAAATAAACTACGAGTAAAATAGGTCAGTAGATATGTATATAAACTATATCCGTGCAAGAGTATACTATTAATACAATTTAAAAAAATTTTAACTTAAGAAAACGCAACGTACAGTTTCGAAAATATAAGAATAAAACTTTTAAAAAAGATTACCAATTTAGTAGAAGAAGCAAAAACGATAAATTTAGTGTCTACCGATACCTACACAATAATAATTATTTTTCTATACATTTTACTATAACTTTTTCGAAAACTGTAATTATAAATAGGCAATAAACGAATAATTAAACATTGCTGTAACTTCTTTCATAATAATTTAAAATCTAAATCACATCATTTTTTAGAAAACATATTTCATGGTTATTGTTTAGTGTTTACGAATCCGGGCATATCTATATATGGTACACTGGTACAGCGTTATAGACATACTATTACATATACCTAGTATATTATATACTTGTATCAGGTATATGGTAAAGTGGGTATTTCTTTGCAATAATTTTTACAACTTTTTACCAACTGGTTTAATTTTTAATTTATTTATTTGACTTGATATAATGAATAACATAATACACTAAATTTACAAACGTATTTATAATAATATTATTTTTAAATTGTAAAATTCTAGAATTTATTAAAAACTGTATAAAGATTCTTTTTGTGAGTTTTTCCTTTTTACAAAAGAAAACGTAAGCTATATTATTTGAAAATTTTTTTTTTTTTTTGCTATTTTATCAAGATTGTAATGATGGGTATTTTAAGCACAGAATAATAATACACATGAAGTAACACTGTTTTATTGTTTTCCTGCATGAAAATTTATCAAAAATGTATTTAACCTGCGCATATATCCCATTCAGCAAATACCTATTTAATTGTATTGCATTATTGTCGTGTTTGACGAGGACAAGTGCGTCCAAAGAGCATATCGCCGTCACGTACCTATAATCTATACATAAACTGAAGCGAAGGTATACCTTTCAAGTACCACTTATTATTATAATAATATATGTAATATTTAAGTCTTTATATTATAACGTTTGTCGTAACATTTAGATGGACAATTTGTAACGATTTTTCTATCTAATATTGTTTTAAAAATGACAAAAATCAACCGAAAAATAGTGTAGCCAGTTAAATCAGTCACCCCTTATAATTAATATTACTACTTATTAGTACCTATTAGGTACCAGCGAAATATTTATCGAGCTTCGGGTGTATTGCATGCACCGCCATTTACCACATCCGGGTGTATTCAAACTTTACTCGTGTCTCGTGTTCATATTGAATGTATCTGTTTTAGATATTTCATTACGTATATACAGTACGAGTATACACATACACACCACATCCACTACACGCATAAATATAATATAGATCGTAAACATTCCGTATAACGTCGAGACGGCAACAAACACGTTTTAGCAGTCTCATAACTGCATAATATTATATTATATACGTAGAGTATAATATTATATACACATATAAATTAATAAAATTATAATATGCATTATATTATATTACCACATGTAGGTTTTATTTCTATAGTAGATAAGATTTGACTGTGACATTATAAAACGTTTAAACGCATAATTTATATACACACATATAGACAAACACATTAAATTCTTATATTGTATATTTTTTTTTCTTTCTAAAAGTCTGCTACGTCAGTTTAAAACACGAACGACGTGCTATACTTTCACCAATCCTATATTATATATACTACACGATGTACGAATGATAGAACGACTTATCTATAAATATATATATATATATTATTAATAGAGTGCAAGCGAGCGAGCGATACATAATGTAATATGTAACTATATTAGCCAGCTTTCATAAAATCACTGCAACTAAGAGAAGAAGATATCGAAATCACGCGCGTGTAAGGGTGGCGATCGTTTTCTCGTTTTAATTGGACGATTTTTTTTTATACTCTCCAAAACGAACAGTTCCATTACAATAATGATAATAGTAATAACGGCCATCGCGATAAGGGTTTTTTTTATTTTTTAAACTCATACTACTACTTATGGTTCCCACGAGCTATCTCCGCGTAGGCAGACGAAAGAGTATTAAAGAGTATTAAACACGTGTCGCGTACGCGTGCGGTAGCACTGCTGCAGACGACCGCATGCAATTTCCGCTTCCTATATACGTTCATCTATTATATATTATGCCTTTCATTGAACATGTTGGCCGACGTTCCGACGGATTAGTGCCAAAATCTCAGTATACTGTACACTTATAATATACTCAATCGATAACTTACGAAATAATATGCATGAAACAGACGAAACGTTAAATCACATAGTATATACAATCTATATAATACGCACTTAACAACGTTGCTGTTGAATACGACATGTACCTACTATGTATTATTATATTATATAGAGTTTGAAACGGGAAAATAGTAACATCTGGTTAACATGCCGTAAATGCAGCGTGTTTAATATATATGGTCGAATGGTGATTTTTCAAAAAAGGATTAATGCGGTCTTCGTGTACATAAACATATCGAGTAGAACGCTCTCGGTAAAAACCGAATAGTTATAAATCAATTTTGTTTATTATTGCATCCACATAACGCTAAAAAAGCGTGAAACACAAATAAACACATCGATTTTATTTTTTTATTTCAATATACAAACTTAGAATAATGTTGGGTCTAAATATTATATTACACAATATTCATTTGATACTTCTACATAATGTGTTTTTCGTGCATAAAATAATTCATGTATTCATCATTTATGGTAAATAAAACATTTTACGCTTTAGTGTAAAACTATGTACGTATATATGTATTATACATGAATGAATGTATGTATGTATATTGTCTACCTATCCGGACATCCTGTTTATACATTTATACATGACAATAAACGTGAGCAAAGACAAAATCGACAGGTTTCTGTACATTATTATGGTCTATACTCTAGTGTTATATACTTATATCTATACATTAAAAATGATCATTGTTCTTTATAGTTTATATACGTTGTCGAACATTTAAATAATATTTGATATTATTGCGATGAAACGTTACGATAGTTTATAGGTAGATAATTGAATGGTTTTATATAAGAAAAATTGTATTAGTTTTTTATTTTTAAATAATTCACACGCAACGGGCAGTGACACAGTTAGCAAAAAAACTGTGTGAAAATACCAGAAAAATGTCCTTTTTTGATTTGGACCCTTAGCTATCTCAAAACATTAGAAATGCATCTGTTCGTATTCCCATAAGAGGGGGGCTCGCTCACAACAAAAAAAGAACCATTATAATACGTATATATGTCGGTGTCTTCAGGACACGGGACAGAAACGCTACCTGCCGTATGAATGGCGTGTGAAAAATTATACAACCAAAATACATTTAATCACACGAGCATTTGTGCATTATATACATATATGATACAACGATACCTATGTATAATTTTTAAGCCCCTCTAATAATATTATTAATTGTGTATCATATGTGACCGACCACTGGCGGCTAGTATTCTTTCAGATCACAACCGCGTATAAGATAATATATAATATTACTATATACGTAATATTAGTAAATACCTTATATACCTAGCTACAATTTCGAAGAGCAAATATACGCGGTAAATCAAATTAGACACTAATATTATTTTTGTATTATGTGTATAGTGCCTGCATTATACATAGGCATATAGTCAATGATATAAATATTACATGATACACTATAGGTATAATTATTTATTGCAAAATAAGACAATATTGATTTAAATCTCGCAGTGCTCATTGAATTTAATTATACTATAAAGGTACTGATTTAAATCATAATTAATACATAATTATTAATTGAACATAATCAATTATTAATTGACATAACTTATCATTTAAATAAAATCCGACACGCCAACATTTGTAATAAATTATTCAGGTAGACATAATTAGCCTAACATTAATAAAACGAGATTAAAACTACTACAGCGACTGTATTTAGGGCGACAATTGGGTTTTTGTTTTCATAATTTTACGTTAAAATACAATATACTATACAGGTTAGGTATACTATCAGGTTAGGTTAGGTTATTAAATATTACTAATTATCATTGAAAAAAATTAATTATATATATTATATTCACTAAAATAACGATAACTAGGTATTTATAATATTATACTCTAATTAATAAGCCTGAATGGTCTGTATTTTAACTTGGATTAGTAAAATAAAACTTTACTGAATATTACAATTATGTGCTATACACATTATAATTTATATCAACGACTGTTATGGAACAATGACAAGTGATACATTGTGACAACATATTATTACCATTCAGCATTCACTATATTAATATATTTATGGTAAGTATATTATAAATATGTAAACTGATGACTTGAAAATATGATCTTATTTAATATTTAAATATTTAAAGTTCATATAATATTATACAGGTGGTGTACCAAAAATAAGTAAACCTTGACAATGAAACGACAAAAAAATGTTCATTTATTTTTTACTTTTTTAATACACGTTAAACGTATAGCACATGGACGATTCATTGGCCAGGTATGTCCGATATTTGATGCCTACAGCTAAGTAGTACACGTTTCGTAAACAATTTACTCAACTATTAAAAACTAAATGTATTTAATGAATCACTCTGAATATAAACCAGCGTGACTCAGTATATACCTTTATATAATGATATTGAATTGATATACTCACTATATGGTATGGTGAAATAATACAAGGAATTTGAATTACAGATATAAAAATTATGTTGTATAAACATAACATTTACTACAAAATTATTTAAAATTGTTAAGAGTTTCAATAACTTGTTAAATAATTTATAACAGTGAATTACAAAAATTTACAACCATAACATTTAGTAATAATGAGATATGACCAATCTCTTCCAATTTAATGAGTCATAGGTGTGTTTCTATAACCAATATTGTTATATTGTGTGAAGTATATGAGTAAGTACAAAAACTAATAACAATATTGTTACGCACTTACGCGCTGTCAAAATGGCACAAAAAAATTTGAAATTTGAGTAATTATTTTCCGAAGTTCGTCAAATAATATTATAATATGTCATTGTTTATTTCAAATAAAACAACTGATAACAATTATTTTAAATGACGATGATGGCAATCAGGCATTTGATCAAAAAAATGTATGATATTATACATATTATACATAAATATTTTTAAATGCATAAATATATTTTAATATGTATATAGATATATACACTGTACAGTGTACACCTATAATATATATGCACGTGTAGGTATAAAAAATTTTATAGTCAAATTAAATAATAATCAGAAAACCCGAATAGATACAAATTATTCATAAATATTTTCAGTTGACTTGCGTCATAACTAGGCTTAGTGTCTTAATCTCTCTAAAAACACACAAATATGCAGATTTTTTTTGCTGAATAGTCAAAGGAAAATACTAAAAATCTAGATAACAATGCGTATTTATAAATACGCTTTAATAAGCAAAAAAAACCTAAAAACCTTATAATAAACAAAATAAAATTTTAGATTTTTTATTATATTCCAAAAAGATGTTGATTTTACTTTCTTATTACATTTTTATTTAATGAACTATATAACCCCGGACTAATTGTACCTATATACGAGCCTATACTTATATTATACCGTATAACAATTTGCTTGTATTACGTAAATATATATATATATCATAAAACAAAAATATATTTATCGAAAAATTAAATTATATTCTTAATTATAACTTGTACCTAAAATACAGAAAAGCAAAAAACTAAAATTAAATTAAAATTAAAAGTGCCTGTTGAGTATTGTAAAATTAATTACGTATATAATCATATAGATAAATAAAATATATCTTTAAGTTTCATTCATTGAAACTCATATAATCCATTTAATTTATATATATATATATATACACATAATAACTAAAATAAAATTATACTACATATTATGTAACAATATAGAAACGACAGCTGATTCAGAGGCTATAAGGTGGTCAATGGATCTCTGAAGATTTCAAATTAACACGTACTTACATATTTTACACATTTAAATTTAACAGTTTAATACCTGTATATAGTATTATATTATATTAACAAAATAATTTATTTACCCATATTAAAACTCAATTATTGTACGTCCACGTGCATTTAAGTATGCGCACGTAGATTTATTAAATTTCAGAAACTCAATAGGTATTTAATATTCGAAGGTCTGCACATCACTACATAAGTAAATTGTTCATAATATTTTTTTTTAATTCGTACCTATAAAATGTTCACAAATATAATATCTTCTATACGTATTATACTATTATCAATGAAATAACTATCCCCGCACACTTGCGGTGTATAGATATTAATCATAACACACGTAATTTGTAATAATTTGATCATATTATATACTCATATATGTATGCATCGTAAACGCTGGTCGATAGCGTACAATTATGGAGGTACAGCAATATCGAATTCAATCGAAGCGAGCACGGTTACACACGGTCACCGACGGTCGAGCGTGAACGCTTCCTAAACACGACGATCAAGTAACTATCGAAACAAGGTGTACCGCCTCCTCCTCCGACGACATTAAAAATTCTAACGCGCTACATGCGTATATAATATTATTATATATTATCTAGGTATAAGGTACGAGTATCTACGTTATTTCGTCAGTATATAGATAGACTCGTACAAACTGTCGTGTGCGTATAAACTGAACGAAAGCAGGCGGTTACGACAAACCTCGACAGCTACAGACTACTATACTACGCCTACACCACGACTATATAATATACCATAAACACACGGCGTTATTATTATTAAATATATCGACGCAGCGACCAGATGCTCTATGCAGCAGCGATGCTCACTCGTCGCGCAGCTGCTACGACCAACAAACTGCGGCACCGGTGGCGTGTTTTAAAAATAGCATCCCCCCTTGTGATCATTAGGGTTGTATAAAAGGTTTTTTTCGTGTGGACCTGCTATACGGCCTCGCCGCTTGAAATAGAAAAACACGAAAATCGATTTTCCTGTGTACGTGTGTATAGATACGTATACCTACGCATAAATAATATGGTACCTATGTGTACAGCCGCATCATCGCAGTCAGCCGTTCCCCCCATGTGAACGACCTCGTGAAAGCCCCCGCGCGCAAGGTCAACCGGCGGAGAAACATTCTCGGAGAATAAATAATAAAATATATATGTATATAATAATAAAACGAGAATATCAGCTCCGCGTTGAGACACGATTGCAGAAAGACCGGCGACGCCGATGGACCGGAATGAGAGAGAGAGAGAGATGAGATGTGATAAAAATCCGTCGACAAAGAAGAATATTTTTTAACTACTGCAATAGATCGCTGTCGATAGTTTTTTTCTATAGCATTTTAGGCTTGCACAATTCGTCGATATATTATAATATTATATAGACGTATATACAGATTTGTCGTTGGTTAATTATTAAATTAACTGCAAGGCCGATCAGCGATCGACACAATGGCAACGTCTGCAGTCGGACGAACAGTTGTTTTTTTTTGTCAAATCAACCGGAAACGTGCAACGAAGATGTGTGTAGAAAAACATTTGTTGGCATGCCTATAGACGCACGAGGAGGAGGCTGTTTGCACGGAAACGTTAACGGATGTCGAGACGTTTTTTGTCGGAGACGCTTCATACGAGACAGAACGTGAACCGTGAATTATGCAATAGGGGTTGAATGGTGCATGTATATGTGTATTAATAGACGTACGCTTGTGTGCGTGCAACTCTATAACTTGGAACACAAAAGACTGCAGTGACGACATATATCAAGACCAGTGTACCTACCTACATTTATATACCTAAACCGATTTCGGAGACGATTACGAGACTATATATGATCATTGATCAACCTGTTATAATAATAATAGTAATATAGGAATCCGATAATAGTATACATAGTATAAGAAACGAACACAAACGGCGACGGATTTCGTATACTCACCCCTATAAATTTTACACATAATGTATCTAATACATATATTACGAGGGGAATGCACACTCACCCTTATAATATTATCCATTGTCATCGTATGGGTATGAGCGAAAGGGGGAAGTAAGACAGTAGTTGTAGGTACCCATATAGCAACACGCTGTTTTCTTGCACACCGCGATCTCAAGCTGTTTCGAATAAACAAATCGGAAACGAGAAATAAAAACGGCGGATATCCTGTGGGTTCTTGTATACTTGGGCGAATACATCGTTGTTATTCGATTCGGATGCATTGCAGCAAAATATTATGTTAAGTGAATTGAAAAACAATTACTTCATATACTCGATATTTATGTTATACGTATCTCATTTTTGAAAAATAATTCATGAACGTGGAAAAGATTTACCGTCTATATAGTCAATAGTATACTGTACACTATATAATTGTATTGCAAAAAATACATTTTGTCTACTTTTTTGATTTTTTCGTTGCTTTATTATTTTTTAAAATATCTATTAAATATTTACGAATGTACGATGAATAGATAATTTGACGTTCCCAATTGGTGGATATAATTAATTTCTATATTATGTATGAAATCTATATATATATAATATATAATCAAATATAATAATTACCATCGTTTGAAGTGTACATGTTTGTTATCAATCGTAAGCACTTTAAAATAAACGATATATTAGTGTAAACATTTCTATTACCTTAAAAAGTCGCCATCACAATAATATGCATAGTGTGCATGTCTGACTTTTTTTTATGGTAGTGGGGTTACGTTGTAGTTGCCGAGTCCCTACCATTTGATAAAATTCAAACGGCATGGCCGTGGAACATTCTTTAGTACAGTGCTAAATAATGAGATTTTTAATTTTTAATTAATTGTTTACTATTTATGATTTATAGTATATACTACATAGTTTTAAACATTTTATTAGCTGAAAACTAGCGATAATTTTTGTTTATAATCGTTGTAACGGGTTTTATGAATAGTTTATTAACGCGTATTCGAATCTTCTCAACATTTTAGACGACATAGATACGTCAATACTTAGTCACTAATCATGATAAAAAAACAAAGAAATGTCACCTATTTACCGATATTGACTTTACACATCTTTTATGTTCGATTAAAATCAAGTAATAATATTATACCTATATCTAAATAATACGTGATAAATAAATGGACTGGTAGTAAATATTACACATTATACATTTATACCTAGATTTATTCCGTGTATAATACATACACAGAGTCCAAGTTTCACTATAGGCAAATAATATTACATCAAGGGCTATTCTAGTATTTAAATTTAAATGTATTCGTTTAAGAAATTCAAGACAATACTACATTTTTATTATAAAAAAGAAGGAACAACAGGAGTCCAAAAACCCAATGGTTAAACATTCGCAATATATTTTATAGACTGATTTAAGATACCTATCCACGTTAGACTAGGTATTTAGCTAGACTATTCGGGCTACCCAGACTAACTCATGAGTCGTTTTAAAGCCTAAGTCAAGCCCAACTTTTTATCGTCAGGCCATATTAGTAAAAATATATTACCTTTATGTGGATCAACAATATTAAAAATGTAAAAAGTATAATATTGATACCTATCAATACTTGTTACCCATAGGCCTATTGTTGAATATAGGTATATTATTTTTTTAGAACAACTACAAACATAAAAATATTTTGTAATTAATACAAATTTAAATATTTTGGAAATACTTAGGATATTATAATTTTTTTTTAAATTATTTTATATATTTATATTTGTTTAGGTTAATGGTTGGACATCATTTTCCAAGGCAGAAGACTGCCCTTAAATATTCCGAATATTCGAAGATATCTATAGATATGATTATATGAACACAAATATATCAATAGACTTTTTCACGTCGTTGAAGTACCCACGGTTATGTTTTACTTCATAACTATTTAAAACGTCACAAAACAAAAACAACAAAATTGAACTAGAAGAACCTCGACATAATGTTACGCACACAATTACGTAAAATCAAGCAAAACATAGTAACAAACTAACAATGTAATAACATTATCATTATGTGTATAATGTGTAATATTCTCTACCGCACACGCTATTGACTGTACGTTGGTTCACATGGTCCCAAAACTATTTCGACATCGCACGCGAGAGACGAAATTTAAGGTAGTTTGAAATAAAAGGAAAATTATTGCACAACTGCCATGCATATTTAACAGAGTACCTAGTACTTACTACTCACCTACATGTTTTATAAAATAAAATTAACTCCATTAAAAATATGTCAATTATTTTTTACAGTTGTTCAACTTAAAATATTGTTTTAAATGAGTTTCTTAACTATTACTTGTCAATGCACAGTGTCTATAATATTTGTGCATTTAAACGTTTCTGTAGATTAAAGTTAAACAAGAAATATAATTTTTTTCATTTGAATTTAAAATCATTGTAGATGTATATATTATCCAGAATGATTACACAATTTAGATACCTAATTAGACTCGATATTGTATTTAAATATGATTTTGACTCAACGTATTGTTTTTAAAACCAATTAAAAATTAACTAACTAAAGAAAAAACATTAAAAAAAAAAATACCTCTTAATCTTAGTCATAACATTTTAACTATAGTTGATGCCCGTCCCCCTGCTCCCCGCCACCAATATACCATAGATCGAATTGTGATCGACGTAACGCGAAACGTGTTGTGCACAGCCTGCCAAGTAGTAGTCGCGATTTATCTTTGTTGTCCCTCGCGGATCGCGAATAAAAATTCTTTGTAATTACTATTTATCAATAAAACGCCCACCCACCACGGGCTATAATACATGTATAATATTATACATAATACAAACAATGCGCGTCTGTGCGTTGGGTGTATTCTCGAAACGTGAACACAATAATACAATAATATTATAACGCGCAGGTACATTAAAACACACGGAATAATAATAATTTATATACATTATTATTAGCATAATAATTATTATTGCACGACGGACTACGGGACACAAGGTCGCAGCCAACCGGTACGCGTGTACGCGCATACTACAAACACAACGTTACAGGTAATAATAATAACTGACAATATATATTATTTTATTATACGCGGACGAGGCGGATTTTCGATTTTCGCCGTCGCCCGTAGTAGGTGACATCGATAACGTCGTCGTCACTCATCGCGCGATGACGACGTTCCCGCGTACCCTAATCGCCGCGCCGCCGCTGTACAACGGACACCGCGAATAGTGCAGCGACGAACGATTTGGTTATTAAAACTATGCGATATTGTCGGCTGCGGACAACGATCGTAGTACCTTTGCGGATTTGCTGTGCCGACAACTGGCCGAACGCCGGAACGTCGAGCCCGCGTGACTGGCGGCGACCCGGTCCAACGGTTCGTGATGCGACGCCGCGTTACCCATGACTTTTGGGCTGAACAGCAGTTTTCGCGAGAAGATTTTTTTGAACGACAACGGCATCACACACGTCCGGACGACGTGATCGCGAAAAATAACACACACACACACAGGAACGGCACGACGACGCACCACCGGCACCGAACCACCGAAACTGATCACGATTTGAACACGTCAGAAGACATTTGCGGACGGAAAACAACTCGAGAAACACGAACCGAACTGCAATACGATAATTATTCGCCGACGGGTATGAACTATATTGTATCGATAACGGATGGTTGTTGAAATATTATCGGGATGACGATTTCCGCGTTGACCGACGGCGGACACGACGCGCGCGCACAAGACTGTGAAACCGCGGAATTTTGCCGTGGACTCGCGTTATTCTTATTATTATCAGCGACGTCGGCGGTGGACGGGTGGAGGGGTGGTACGTGTGGGAAAGACACTCGGCGGCGTGTGATACGAGGACGCGCGCCAACGACGACGGCGACTGACGAACGACGGTTACAAACGGACCCGTGCGACTGGCGATGAAAATTTCGTAACGTACATTCCCGGAGGACCCCTCCCCACACATCCACCGCCCGTCCGGGCACCCCAACGGTGCGGCGGCGGTGGCGAGTAACCGGTTTCCACGCGCACGCGGTGGGAACCGGCGAGGCGGCGTTCACACACACACGTGACACATCACGTCGTTACGCGTATACGCTTTCGCGATCCGCCACCAACAGTTGTAATTACCACTCCTCGACGACGCGCTGCCCCACCAAAACCCCTCCGAGACAACCACCGTGTGTCGTCCGTGTAGCCGCGCACTCTAACCTCCTCTGCGCGTACGACCACAACGCGGTCTGACCGTCCGACCGTTTTTACACCCGCGACGGATGTAACCCGGTAACCGACCAATAGCGGTGGCGGCAACGACGGCGATTTCAACGGATTTCTGTACGCGCGCAAAAAGAGGGTTGTAGTAGTACGACCGACTTTTCGACCATTGACCAAATACACCAATTACCAATATTCATTATTGCGAGACGACGACGACGACACTGCGTCGGCGCTCTACCAAGTGCCGAACGATATTTTTGAGATACACACTTGAAGACAACGCCTGATGATGAGTGTATGGAAATTAGTTTGAAAACGTACCTATTCGTATTCGCGCAAATGCGAGTCACACACGATAATATTGTGATAGGTACTTATGGGCAATAGTTATAAAATACAGTAGATAAAAGGTATACCTACGCTATACGTATCACTTGCATCGTATATACATTTATAAACAGTTGCATTGTTGTTGTAGAAAGGAGAGTACTTGTCTCCCCTGAAATTTTAACGGAGTAGTAAAGATATAATTATTTTGTACCTCCAGATATACAAAGGTATAAATCTTTAAATCTTCTAAAACAATTAGAGAATGCAATTCAATTATCGTACGCTTATTGTACTTAAGAACATTGGTTTCACGTTCCTCGTGCATGTTGTATATTAAGTATATAATAATATGTCTGTAGATGTCGACGTATCGTCAACATAATACTTGTGTTACAAAAATAACTCATGAATTATTATGATTACAGGATTATCCGCATGACCACATCACATTTCAAACAAATATTAGTGAAGTATTATAGCACCTTGTTTTATGAACTTAATATGTACTTGATATTATTTAATGATATGTGGGTACTTACGATTTGTTTCTAAGCCATAAATGAGTTTTAAAACTCGTATAAAAATAAAACAATTTGGTTATGGTATCGATTTTGGTGAATAAATTATTTCACCCTCTTAGTTTTTTACCCAGTTACACAACTGGCCACTGAATATAGGTTTTATTATTTATAACAATATAGTGTTAATATCTCTCGTCGTTAACCGCCATCACTATTTTTTTGTTTTTATTTGTATAATAATATGTCAATGTAGGTTCTGTCATCGGTATTTTAAAGTATTTTTCAATAAAATATTGCGCTCAACACTGAAATTCTGTCAACATCATTTATTATGCTTGAAATTAATTGGCTGAAACATGAAAATTCGGAAAATTATTTTGTAGGTAATGTAGTTACTCGGAAACGCGTTTTATTTAAAAAGTGTGTTCACTGGTAAAACATACATACTACATAGTACATATAGGTGTAAATTAAACCAATGGCAAATAATATTATTATTAATTATTATCATATTTAATAGAAACGCATCTTAACGGAATATTTTTGGCTCAACTGCCTAGAAATATATATTTTATCAGAAAATTATTCATTTGGAACCGCATACCGTACACCTAACCTAATAATATACATTGCCGGAAATTATCCATTTGCACCAAAAAAAGTTAATTCGTTTTGGGTACAGTATTTGCGCTAAATTTATCTGCAGTGTAAATATTTTACTTTAACGACTTGTAGATTTAATAATGTTTAATTCATATATTATCTAGACACCAATTTTATACCATACTAATAATCAATTTTTATTTTTTATTTTAACATTATAATAATTATAACATACATTTTTTTAAAACATATAATAGTCAATATTACCAGTTTTTAAAAATATCAACAACACACATTGCATATATAGTCGATAATACGAAATTTTAAAAATAATTATGAATAATAAATATTTTTTAAAATGATATAGGCTATTGATAATAATATAGTTAATAAAGAGTGCTTACACATTTTTTATAAATTATAATTTCCTAACTAATATATTATTTTATCACACATTTTTTTCAAATCATAGGTAGTCAATATGACGAGTTTTTTTAATTTGCAAATGAAATATTTTTCATAAATATAAGTTTCGAACAATTTTGATTTCAACAAAATATTGTTCAGTAAATTACAATTCCATCTTCCTAAGACAGTAAAATATTTCCATATTATATATATTTCCAACACAATATTTTCCATATTAATTATATTTCCGAGCGCATTTGTTTCCGATATGATGACATACATACAAACATAATATTATATTTCAAACGGATTACGAGTCCAACGTTATATGATGCAATAAAAATTCAATTCTAATAAATAACAAAATATGTTTCTATAACGAGATTTATTTTTTCAACAAAAATACGATTCAAACAAATACGTTTCCAATTTTTTATGCTCGCTCATTTAATACATTCGATAATTAATAAACATATAACCATTATATAGGTTATGTATATTGTGCATGTTATAAAACATCAAATTTCAATTAAAATTTAAAACTACGTTTGTTTTTTTTTAAATCGATCTGTTTTTTTTTAGGAAAAATCAATACCTTTTATTACCATATTGCATTTTATCTATGTGCCTAGATAGTAGATACCTATAATAAGTAATATTTTACGTGGTCACGTATGACGGTTTATTGTATATCATATGGCAAATTTATATTATACTTCATTATTTATACTAAATCCCTATTCATTTTGTAATTTTTATATTAGGAATAAAAATATGGAGTTATATGAAGATATATTAGTATTAAAAATATGCAATTTAAATTATTATTTTGTATATTATAAGAAAAATGGTTGCTTATATAATATTATCTATATTATCAATTCACGGGTAAATTTTTAAATAAGAAAATTATTGCATATTTATAGTTATTATTCTTTAGTATCTGCGTCAAAAATGAAAGTAAAATCATTTATAAATTCAAAGTCCAAATTTCTAATATTTTAATTTTAAAGCAAGATACATATATCACATATTATGACAAATAAATACTTCGTAATCCTTGTTAGTTTTGATTTATATTATTTTACTTTTTATTTTAGTAATCTGGCCCAGTGGCCCCGGAGAAAAGCTGGATAAGTCTTGCAAAGTTGCAACTTAAAGTCCACCAGACAAACCCCATTTTGTGTGTGTTTAGCAAAAAAAATTAAAAGTACTGACATTATCCGTGTTCTGTTATCGAGTTTTTACGGTATTTTAATGTTTAAGCGAGTTATGAGTAAACGTAATATATTAATATTTAAAAATGCTCATAATTCACTCATTATTAGAAGTCAAGTATTAAGTACCTATAATAAGATCTATAAAATAAAAGTGTTATATAATATATGATGATGTACTGCAATATGTATGTAATAATTATGTTATGTAAATATGCGATTAAAAAGAATAGATTAAAGGAATTATCCAACAATTATACTTTTGACGTGATACCTATAAATATTTTTATGTTAATAAATCTAAACACCAGTTTGTCTTTAACGTTCTCGGAGGATTTCCTGGGATATTGTCGGAGATAAGATCAAGAATCAGTGGGTTTAAATAATATTTACAAAACGCGAGTGAAAAATGTAGATTTTGCTACTTCTGAGACTGTGAATTTAGTCCTACAGAATATATATTATGATTTAAATTTAACCTTTGAAAAAAAACCATTATAATCATAATGTGTATAAAAGTGCATGTTACCATCCCTATTTTATTCCTAAAAGTTTATTTTAATTTATTTTTTTTTAAATATTTTTTGGAAAATTCTCATACTCAGTACTAGATTGAAGTAGCTTTTGAAAATGATCATCATAAACTCAAAATGTGTTTAGCGTAAAAAAGTAATTTTTTCTTAAGATATAGGTATTATTATTACTTACAAATATTATAATACAAGAACTACAAGATATTAGTTAAGAAATAACAGGAATAAACAAGAATATGAAAAATTAAAATGTAAAATCAATTAGATACTTGTATAATTCAATTTAAAATATATAGTAATAAACAATAATAAATGTACTGCTGGATTTACAAAGTTAGGTAGATAGATACAACTGTTTTTTTTTCTTATAAAGGAGAAAAATTACTATATACTGTGTTTTTCCACTATCAGACCTGCATTTTACTGTTATTGCATGGCTCAGTGCTTTTATAACACATCAGCGAATAGCAAAAATTGAGACGTTATATTGTAGGAGTACCGTTTTTACATCTAATTCAAGGTCTTTTTGGTATGTTCTACTTCAAAAGAAGAAATAACATTTAAAATTATTTACATATATTGCACCAATTTTCATACTAATAAACACTTATCTTTTTAAATAATAATGATAAAACTTAATTGATACCGATTAAAGTAATTAATCCCTACTCTCTATAGCCTTTATAGTTTCTGCTAAAAAAAAATTACATACGAACTCATATCATATTTAGGTATCTCTACAACAATATCTTTATATTATCAGAGCATATTATTCAGTTTCAAAGCCAAACAAGGCCTTACGGCACGTGTTTTTATTGTTATCGTTCCTCGATTAAGTACCTATATGCTACAAAGATTTGAAGCGTAACTCATTTTAGTCATCATATATTAATTATATTATTTACTTAGCATGAAGGTTAAAATGAAAAAGTCAGGCACGTATTTTGAAAAAAAAATGTAATAGTGGTGTGAGGTATAAACGTAATAAATATAAATCATGATTTAAAAGTTATAGAATTTCTGGGATATCTTTCGCCCTTTCGTGGTTAATCCTCTTAAATGACCCCAAGTTAAGTACTTTGAATCAAAATGCGTTAGACATGTATTATATTATATTATATTTATATATAATTAAAATTACGAATATTCTATAAAGGTCGACGGTACGTCGGTACACACTGCAGCGGTGGCCGGTAAAATTCTATTGTCTTTCGCCGCAGAGGTAAATTGTGACCGGCTTAATTATTATTTATTTTACTAGATAAACAATTTGGTACTTACATATAGTTAAATAATAAATAAAGCAAAAGTCAAACGATTAACATAATGATTTTCTTTTCTATTATATTTATGATTTTAAACAGATGAAAAGTATATTAATTATACAACTTAAACTAAATAATTTGTAAACGGCTTTTGTTTAAATTTTGAAGCTGTTTATTGAATATGAATCGTTAAATTAGGCAATGTCATAAATTACGATTAAATTATGTGTAGTGTCCACTACTTGAACAGTTGAACAACATATAATATTCACTTTCACACAACCGCATGCACATTTCATCTAATGGACATAATCCAAAATGTCAATACCTATATCGAGAAACCAATCTAGTTTAAAACTAATACAATGAGAGAGGGGAGATATATTTTCAAATATTGTTTATTGCTTCATATACGGTTTACTATCACACACGTATTATATACTAATACTATTATATATTATAAAGGTATATACACTAATACACTATACAATGTAACTATAAATATTAAAAACGATACACAACCAACGGCCTTGACCAGAATATAACGCGTTTCACATATTTCTTAAGATTTTTTTCTTTAACTGAGGTTCCAAACAAAGCATGAAAATATTTTTTTTTAATTTCCAACATTGTAGGTGTGGATAAATATTTTTTGTTCCTTTTCAGTCTCTAATTAAGTCCACAAACACAGCCTTCTATTATAGATAGAAGTTCTATATGTTAAACACTATACACAACACAAAAATGACGAGTACCCAGCATGTAAATGACCATATTGATATATATATATTCAACGATACATTGATTTCTAATTATATCTTGAAGGAAACATCAAAGGGTGGATTTATTTTTATTTGTTTTTTATAATAATATTTAATATGTTATTTCTTATTAGTTGGATATTTATTATATACTATATTAGTACTTAATATTCTATAATAGAGTATATAGACATTATAGGCGTGTAGGGTATAGCCTGATAAATCATAAAATAAATCTGTACAAAATTAAATTGTTATAAGAGTACAATCATCCCACGCATCGAGAATTAATATATATTCCAAACTTAAAATAAATATTATTTTACTTTTCTAAGGAAAATATTGCAAGGTCGCATTTTCAATAAAAAGGTGATATTAATAATATTTATATCAAGTGATGGGTACATAATATACAAACCCATTGAAATCTCCTTTTACAGGCAATAATGCAATATACATAGGTCTTGGAGTATTTTAATGTGATACAACAGTCAGATAGTAATAAGTATAAAATTAATTTTTATTTTTTTAATAATTTGAGATCTCTAAATTCAGTAAATTCTTAATTTGAATTAATTTTTATTTATTACAAAATATTAGACTTTAAATGAATAAATCAAGACAATAGCCGTATATACCTAAAATACGTTTAAACTCATTCTTAGCTTGACATAATTATTATTTATAGCTTAATTTTTTCGTATTGGGATACAATTCAATTACATTTATTTTATGACTTGTTCAATTTATTTGTTAATAAACAAATGATTGAGTACCTACCGTTTAAACTATACGACCTACATAGGTACTACACAATATGGCTAATATGATGGGTGTAGGCGCCATTATAAATATGATACAATATATAGTGTGTAATAATGGTTTGATTAATACTACTTACTAGTACTTAACTACTTAAGGAATAACTGTACGGAGTAGGAACGGGTTGATTAAAAAATTATTGATTCCGATTCTAGTCTGGTTGCTGTTTTCAAAATGCTTGTCTCAATCCTTCGATATTTTTTTTAAATTAATAAATGAAAACATGGAGTTATTCTGATATATGAATTTACTTTAGGCAAGAGCTTAAGCTATTTACCCAATAAATATATTAATATTAAATAATAAATTACTCTTATTAAATAGGTATATATTTTTTTGTTTTTATCATTGTCATTTGCATGAAAAATTAACTATTGTACTATTTATGTTTTTATATCAATACATGATACATTACTAATTACACTTATATATTTACTTTTAATGGCTTGTATAGCTTACTGAATTTTATTATGATATTCCTACTTACAGTTTATAGACAAGTGTCTCTAAATTATTTATTAAATATAATAATACTATTAATATTATTAAAGACTAGAGTATACAGTTAAAGGTCTACAGACCACAATAACATTTTTAAATATAATGTATAACTTAGTTTTAAGAACTGTTTCAATTATAGGTACCTACAGTGGAATGCTCACAAGGGAGGGATCAGGGTGTCATATCCCCCACTTTGGATTTTTTTATAATGATTTATTACTTGAAAAAAAAATGAGTCAAAAATGAATATCCCCCCTTTCAAAAAAGCTGATCACGCCACTTGGTACCTAAGTATAGGAATTATAATTGTATGTCTATAATTTTTTATGAATTTGAAGGTTATAACAGTTAAGGTTATTAGCCGTCGATGTTAATATATATATATGTATATATATATTTATTATATTACTGAAAGTCGTAAATAATATTTATTTAATAATTATTTTTTTTTTTATATAATTTAATACATAATAACTAAAAACAAAACATTATATTGTATTAAAATAATTAAAACAATTTCGAATATATTATTATAAGGTAGATATATTTATCAATATTATAAAACAATTATAGTTATATATATATATATATAACTTTAACTAACTTAAACAAATTTTAAGTTAAATAAATATATAAATATTATATAGTAGGTACTGGTACCTAATAGTGTTCATAATGTGTAGGCAACTCTTGAAAATAATCACGTGTTTATTCAAGTGTTACAAACAAATTTTCAACTGTTTAATTTTTATCACGCTATACTGCTATAGTGCTATAGGTATCTACTGCTTTTTTACCAACTAACAATAAACAATTCAAATAATAGAGTTCATTTAAATACAACTATAAGCTATCTACAAAACACGAGAAAAATAAAATTGTTATGATGGGTATAAATATATCTACTATAAATATATATTAAAATATGAAATGTTAACAAAATTATAGGTAATCAAAAATAATATCCATTTTTATGATGAATATTGATTGGGTGATTTTATATTGAAAATTGAGTTAATTAGCTTTAAATTAGTTAATTATTTTATCAGCCAACAAATTCATAAACAATTCACATTTAATTTGTATTGTTGAAGTTTTAATGTACGAAGAATACAATACCAGCATAATAAACTTAATCCTACTTTTAAGTTTGATAGATACTACTTGTAAGTCAAAAAAACAATTAATTTATTATTAATACAAATAAATCTTCCAAAATATGAATACACTATGTAAATATTTAATAGCTTATTAATACATTTTTATTACTGTTGTATAAAAATTCGCAATTAAAATTGTTTACATATCCACTTTGGTAAGGTAATTGATAAGAGATATTCCCGATAGATGATTCATTAAAAAATAATATGAAAAATAAAATATACCTATCTAATATAGTATTAAAGTAACTATAAATAAATCAATTATCAAATATTAAAATCATATTTATTAGTTATTAATATATACATTATTCAAGTTATATTGACAATTAGTTCATCGTGGTCTCTAATATTATTTTTTGTGTTATGTTTATTTAATTATATTATACTAAATTTAAACTGTTGTTCGAATGCAATTTTGTACATAATATTAGTTAATTAAAATTATGTTTAAAAGAAAAAAAGGTGGCCCAATTACTGTTTCAACATGCATATTATACAAACTATAATATTAAATTATGAAATTGGTCGATGGTCATTTATTTTAGTATGATTGGATGATCCGATTTATAAAAAGAAAAAAAGATTACATGCGCATAAGTCCTATTGCTAATATAGTTTAAATAATTAAGGCAGATGACTACATTAGGTAATCGTTTGTATATTTTTTAATTATTAATCTGATATTAAAACATTTATTTTCTTCATAACTTTGATACCGTTTATAGGTACCACTGGTACCAGCATAATATACCAATACATAAAATTAACTAAAACCTTTGGCTTTCAATATTTGTTCAAAAAAACCAACTTTTTGTTAGAACTAATTCGTAATAATAATATAATAAAATATCTGTATAATAACAAAAAAAATAAAATCCAACTAAAAAATTAAGACTTAACTCTTTATTTAAATGTCATATTTATTAGAACAAAATGTTGTAATTATTCCTGTACCAAGTATTGTATACCTTAATACTTATTTTCGTATGTATTCTATACACAAATTATTTTATAATAATATACCTAATGTATAGGGTGAAATTTTTCATGACGATTTGGAAACGATCTATTGAATTGTATTCTATATATTATATAATATAGAAATGCAAGAAAAATGTTTAAAACCATTTTAAATTTCCAGAAATTTTTAAAGATTGTTCATAGTTTACTATTCATCTAAAATTCTAAATAATTTCTTAAAATACATTAATAATAAGTATATACAATTTATTTTAGATTTTCAGATATAATTAGAATAATAATAGTTACTTACAATAAATTATTGTTATTAAATATTCGTAATCAAGGCAACAGTCACATAATAATATATTCCTTTAAGTCAAGATTTGACAACACAATTTAGTACTTAATACTTATAACGATAAGATTAACTTATATTAATTTATTGAATTACATTATAGTGAATTGAAAAGTCAATTAGACATTTTACTTTACCTCTAACCTATATCTATTGAAATTAATATTAAAATAGTACCTTACTCCCTTAGGTATTAATAAATTTACTTATATGTTTTTATACTTGTATGTATTTTAAAATTACTTCCATTTTATTACAGCACAATAGGTATAAACCTTAAGCGTTTTTATGGACAGCTAACAGGTTAAGTATATGGTATAGTATAAAAAGTCAAAATTAAAAAATAAACTTCTAATTTTTTTTAGCTAGTGGTAAATTATTTACTCGAAAAACAGCCAGAATTATAACTTTCTCAGAATGTATATGTACATAGTTGTAAGCATAGGTATACATGAACCGTTTTTCTAGAACGTGCTTTTTAGTGTTCGTAATAACGCGATCAGGTCGAAGAACGACTGTTTAAATAATTTGGCCGTTTTTGACACACAAGTACACAAAATAGGTATAGGGCATGTATCGGTACCGGGTCAAGTTCAAAGCTCACCAATATTTAATACAATTTATGAATTTTATGTAATTGTGCAGTAAATAACTCACGGACCATATACTGTCAACTTACACGAATTTCCGGCGGCGTGATGTGTATGTTCAAAGGCGATTGTTTGTTCGATTCGCACGATCTCGCTTTCCGACGAGTTTTTCATTTTCTTACTTTGATATCAAATCGACTATATCTAATTGAATGTGTTGTATATACTGATATCGGACAATAACAAATACTGCGGAGGTGTGTGTAGGTATAATTACCCTTTTAGTCGAGTGGGTTATATTTTCGCGGGATCGTAAAATCGAATTATAAAATAATATAACGATGAGATACAACCGGCCGCGGGCGGAAAATCTATTAATGATGTATTATACGAAACGACAGACGAATATTGAAACACTCACTTTCGGGCATTACCGCCGCTGTTACCCGCAAATGATATTATATAATATAAACAATATATATATATGTATATTATAAACCTATAACGAAATAACACGACTTGAGGCTAGTGACTTCGCGAGCCACCGAGTACGCGAGCTCGTGTTCTACTAATCGAGAGTACGCGGCGTTATCGTAACTTCACCGCCGCCGCCGCCACCACCTACTGTTATAATACTATATACTACGGACGCCGCCACTCCCTACCCGTCACGCTATACCGGCCTACGGTGGCTCACGCCAAAGTCTCCCGCCGCCGCCGCCTAGTCGCTCGATCGCTCTCTCGCAGTCGTAGGCAACGTGCGTGGCGCGCGTGTACGGGCGGCGACGCGCGCGAAACTTGGGCCATACCGGCGCAGACGCCGCGACCTTGGGCGGACTGGCCATAGCTATGCGCGCGGGCAAAAGCACCGCCGCCGGGACGCTCGATATTTGAACAGTGCGCCGCAAAGTTACGGTGGGCAAGGCGGGCGCCTCCAGCTGCAGCGTGCAGAGAACGAGCGCGCTTAACAGTACGTCGTCGTCGACGGCACAGGATTGGAAACGTTGACCCAATGATATGTCGATGTACATTACCCAACGACCACCGATATCGAAACATATTTTTATTTTAATTAACGAATAACGGTATACCTATAGAAACAGATGATGATTATTATCAAAACAGAAAACTGAATAAATAATATGTATTCAAAAGAAAAAGACAACTTAATAAAAATAGAATAATATTACTATTTTTTAAAATTATTATGTAACATTAAATTACTGACATAATATCACGAACTTATAAAAGTTAGGTATAGCACTAACACACATTAAAATAAAAATTGTGATTATTTAAATTTAAATACCAATAATGTATTCTATAATGAGCAAAAAGTAGATGCTACCTAATACCTAACAAAAAACAAAATGATTTCCGGAGAAAAAAAGGACGCGAAAGGAGGACTCTTCTCCTGTTGGAAAACAGATCTGCAGGTGCGTTTAAGGTGGCATTTGAGGAGAGAAGTAACAAAGTTTCAAAGTGCATGTCAACATGTTCTCATCGTGTGATATGACATATGAAGGAATAATTATATCCTATACGTAAGAGGTCTATCTATCTGAAAAGTTTGGGTTGCTGTATACGAAAAGAATTTTCAAATAAAAATGCCATATTATAAAATTCAATATTCTAATTTATAGTATAGGCCCGAACTAACATAAAATATATAGAGTACGGACTACGGAGACAAGTGTCTCTAATAATATAATTATAATCTATATAGAATATAGATGTGAACTGTTTAATATATGATGAACTTATTATAAGCTTTAAAAATCCAAAATGTCTAAAGCTTGATGAATGGTAATATTTATATGGTACTCAAAATTAAATGATAGAATATCTATAAATATATAAATATATAATGTAGATACATAATTATGTTTATAAATTATTTCGTACTCTATATACGGAGTGATTCTTTTATCATGAACCACTCATTATTTCAAATAGTATTCATGTTTTTGAAAACATTTTTTTACATAGTTTCAAGTTGTTAAAAAATCAACGTTTTTATTATAAAATATTTTTTATCCTTAAGTTTTTTACTTTTTTGAACGACAACATAGAGTTTTAATTTTATATTCCAAAAGAGAATAATTTTTTGAGTATTTTGATACATAAAAATCAAATTTAGGGCGAGTAGTTTATGAGTTATACGTATTTAAAGTTTAGACAAACGAAGTAGTGGACAAATATTTTGCGGGGTAACCTATTGTACCACTCAATTCCGCACATCTTAACTTTAAATACTTATAACTCATAAACTAGTAGCCCTAAATTCGATTTTGATGTATCAAAATACTAAGAAAATTATTTTTCTATGGAATATGAAATTAAAACTATGTTGTCATTCAAAAAAGTAAAAAACTTAAGGATAAAAAATATTTAAAAATATATTTTTTTTTTTAAAACCGTTGAATTTTTAACAACTTGAAATAATGTAAAAAATATTTTTGAAAACATGAATACTTTTTGAAATAATGAATGGTTCATGATAAAAGAATCATCACCCTGTATTGTACCCATAAGCGTAATCTAAGGAAGAGATCAATTTTCTCCTTGAAATTGTATATTAGAGGCAACAAGATATCGTTTTAGGCGTTTTAGCCTCTTATTTTAAGCTCTTATTCATTATATATTTTAACATATTTATTTTGTTGCAAATAAAGCAGTATAACGAATTTGAATATATTTTTTTTAAGTGTGCACTTTTTATTATTATATAAACATTAAAATATTTATATTGTATTATTGCAGTATATAGGTGCACTATTAAACTAATTCAACTATTCACAATTCACTACTAAATTCTTCAAAAATTCTAGGACGACTATATAATTCGTATTTACATCAATAACCGTGTAGATTTATTACTAAAGTAAATTAGTTGATTATTAGAGAGGTGTCTTCTCCCCTGCTATATTTCCAGAACCAATAAGCAAAATATATTTATTATATTTTATCCATCTCCCCACTAAAAAAAATATATTCTTAATTACTCCATAGTCCATACGTTATTGCAATTCTATTTCACGAAAAAAAAATAGATACACAAACAAATATTTACGAGATAAAAATAAAACTATCTAGAATCGACTCATCGAGATTTTCTCTTATCCATATCCTGGTCGTCTCCGCTTCACCGCGATCCTACAACATTATATTCTGCACGTCAAACTGACTATAAGCTTATCGTCTTATCATTCAATAAACGGTAGTACGGTACCTAGTTATGTACTCACAATGTATCGTAAATTATGTAACTGGCGTATGGATATGTGTATAATAATAAATTATTATAATTTATGATTATAGGTAGGTACATTCTAATATTCTATACAATTGCACAGTAGTGATGTTCTACCATAAGCGTTCTATCATTTACATATGCATACAAACATTTTTAAGTTCTTAATTTCATGGTAAACAATTACTAATAAAAAGCTCAACGAATTAACTTTAATTAAACAAATCCAAAATAGTCTTAAATATAATAATTATCATTTTTTTTTTTGTTTAGAAAAAGCACGATAGCAGTCGTAAAAATAGTTTACCTATATAATTTATATTTATTTCAGATAATGAGATAACTAAGTATATATTTACAAGGACTGCATGATTGACGAGTTGCCACTAAAATATTACTGTTTTGTGTAACTGATTTTAATTTTGAATGTATATTGTATATACCTATTGGCTATTATAGTTCAAATTTTAGGTAGGTGGCGTGTTGGTGTAATATTACCAATATTTTATTATAACTTATAAGTATTGGATATATGCAAGTACGTAACACAACACAACGTGGTAGCCTAGGTACCTCTAGGCTTTAACTTACTGCGTGAGTACTGAGTACTAAACACACTATTTATTAGCATTTAGCAATATTATAGGCTCTATTATCTACAAAATGTAGTAGCTAGATAAAGAATTTATAAATATTAATAGATTAGGTAATACCGGAGTATTTTTTTTATGTATCATAGATGTTCCGAATACAACATACCTAAATAAATAAATTAAGTACCTAGAAAAAAAAATCAGTAGATATTTAATTAGTGTTGAATTAATTTGAGATGTTGGTATAAACTATAAAGTATAAATTACCTGTTCATTCGGTAGCATATCGTAAAACTTGGTACCTAACCCATGGATCATTAGGAGATAGAGGCGGGACTGTGAGAGGCTCCACTTAAACATAGAAATTAAATAAATAATGATGCTAGAAGCAGTAGAAGCTAAAATACAAAATAATAATAATAATAGTAGGTATAACTGTCTAGTACTTACTTAAACAATGAGATTGTAAAGGTTTCTAAAGGTACTAGTTTTTAAACATCCAATTAATTGTTGTAACAAATGAACAATATTTCTGGAATTGAATAATAGGTCTACTCTTTAAGCAACATAATCCACTAGTTTATAATTTAAATTATAAACCAAAATATGATATGCTTCAATGTTTCGTTATTCAAATGTATATATCAGATTTTACATATTAAACATATATAAGTTATAACAATATATTAGTTAGATTTAAAAATCATAAGCAAAATATTAATCAGTACCTAAGTATGTTACAACTTACAAAAACAGCTTAAAAATGTCACTATTAAATATTTAAATGTAATACAATTGATACAACTGATACAAATAAATAAAATAGCTAGGTAATAAGATATAAGAATAATCAATAAGAAAAATTTTTATCTGGTGCAATTTCAAAATTCCAATTAATCAATTAAATATAATTTTCTTCATTGTTGACATACATTTGAAAATTACACTCCTTAAGAAGTACAAAAATAATTAGAAAATGTAAATAGTCTTAATGTATACTAAAAATTTAAAAAATTAGGTTTTAAACGATTGCATCATTGAAGAAAAAAATGGGAGTAAAGGTATTTACATTACTTATTAACTTATATAGTTATATTGAATCATATTTTATACTATATGACAGGGGTGACAGAACCTACGGTGGCACGTTGATCAAATTTCAATGGCACGTGAAAAAATTGAAATTATTAAAAATTATGCTATTTATAAAGTTTTGATTATAACTGTTAATAGAAATTTAAAGAAACAAATTATATACATTTTAAAAATTATAATTACAAAAAAAAGGTGTGCTTACTTAATAAAATAATATATAATAGATCAGTCACCTTATTTTTATCCTTAGAAAATTTAATTTTCTTTGGGCACGTGAAAAATTTTCAAAACCTTGATTGGGAAAATTCGGCACTTAACCCCAATAAGGTTTGCCACACCTGCTATATAATAAAACTGTATTAATTATAACTTATCATGCCACTTCATTAAAAATCTTAATATATCATGAAAAATAGGTAACAGCTAAATACTGATTTTATATTATTGTTGTCCCCGGGCCGTTTTGTGGAAGTAATGTGAAAGCGGGTCCCATACATGAAAAAATCAAAAAAAAAGTCCCAGGACCATATTCAGCAGGGAAAAGTAAATCTTTGAACGAACAATTGTCTAATTATACATGAAAACTAATAATTACAGTAAAACCTCTATTAATGGACACCTCTCAATAGTGGACCCTCCCCAATAGTGGACATTTTTAAATTCCCCGGCAAAAATGTATGTAAATAATAGGAGTTATAATCTCTTAATAGTGGACATTCCTAATAATGGACGTGGACACTAAAAACTGGTACCAAAATTAAAAATTACCTCTCATAAATGGACACAATACATGTCAAAATTAATGTTTAAGTAATAAAAATTTAAAATACTACCTATATTTATCTATTATATATTTCATACGTTCATATTTTATCTTATCTTAATGGTTTTCTTATTCGAAAAATGACAAATGGTAACCAATTTACAAATTCACACTGAAGAGCAGAAAAAATTTATCCCAAAAAAGATTACAGAGTTTTCTAATTGTACATAAACATTAAACCTTTTCATACACTTTTTAATACATACTTAGTACATAATAAATAATAAATTAATATTTCAATGTATATGTATGCACCTATAAGTATAATCAATTTTATACAGCATCTCTCTATAGTGGACATTTAGTAATTTCTTACAAATGTCTTCTATATAGAGGTTTTCTCAATAGTGGACATTTTATAATTCCCCATGGCTGTCTACTATATAGACTATAGAGGTTTCACTGTATTATAATCTATATTAATAGAAATACAAATAAGTATTAATATAATATACATATTAATTTTTTTTTTACGCTTAGGCGCCTTTAAAATAGGCTTAAGGTCGGACCCCAGACACATGACCCAAGAAAACCACTATGAATACAATCCAGATTGTATCAATAATCTTAGCAAAAGTTTGTTATAGTAATATTGAATTTAAAAATAATAATAGATCATTAGTTTGAGAAAATTATTCTGATTTCTAAGCTGGGCTTGTTTAAAACAGTTATTGCAGGTCTCAATTCAAAGTAGTTTGGTAATGGCCTGTGGTTTTTTTTTTTATATGATAATATAAAACTAATAATAATCATATTAATAATAATATAATTTTAAGAGTATTTAACTAATTTTTTTTCTTAAAGGTGTTAAAATACAAGAAAATGGAATGTGCTTTCTAAAATGTTTCCATGTGTTAACTATTTATAATTTATTAAACATAAAACAATACATATAACTCATAAAGGAAATTAAAAAATAAAAATATTTTATAACGTTTTTAAAACCTCATTTTTTTTACTTATTAATCATTAGCCATTAGTATCTGAGGCAATAGCTGCAGAACGACTCCTGCACCCTCACACCTGGACCTGGTGGTAGTTGCTAGAGTAGTAGAGTATCTCCTCTCTACCATAATAACTGTTACATAATAATTTTTAATATATTTTATGTGTTTTAATATATTTCATTATCATTTAATAATTGTGTTATAAAAAAATATATTTCACAAGACTATAAATATATCAAAATATTAATAACTAATAAGAATTAAGTAATGATTTAAAAGTATCTATTGTTAAGTTGACATAACTTCCTCCAAAATGATTCCTATACAAAAATAATAAATTATGGAAAAATATAAATTTATTCATAGAATTGAATAATATAATACAATATTCATACCAATGATTTAAATAATGGAATAAATGATATAACAACTTTCTATTTTCAAACCCATTAGACTTAGGTATTCTTTTAAAATATGCTTCAAAAAATTCTTTAGAAACACCTCCAAATAATGAAATGGAAGCAATATCATATTCATGATGCCCATAAAACGTAGCAGGATCGAAAATAACTATAAACATATTATATCATATTATTATTAGGTAATGAAAACATTCATTAAAATAGTAGGTAAGTACAACTATACTCCTTACTACAAGCGAAGATTTGTGCATGCATACTAAAGGAAGCAATAAGTCTAAGAATATATTTGGTTGGGACTTAATAATCCTCTCTCATTGGTTGGAGTATAGGTATATATGATTACCAATTATTATATTTTTAACCTGGTTTTGAATTTGATTGAGCAATATTTCCTGGCCACAAGTCTCCATGAAGTAGTGAAGGTTTAACTTCAATCCCCTCAAAGAATTTGGGAATTATATGTTTCAGTTGAGGCCAATAATTTTCAATGATTTTCTATTAAAAATAATATAAGTTGTACCTATTAATTTAAAAATAATGTGTTTATAATTCTTTAAAGTTACTTTTTTTTTTATACTGTTTCCTGAGTTTGATTGCAGCAACTGTATTTGATAATTTAAACGATTTTCAACGTAGAATGTCTGAAAAGTATGACTGAATGGTATTAAATGCATTTTTAAACAACCGCATAAAAATATTAATTTTTTTACAATCCAATCATCAGTCCATGTATTATTTTGAGGTAAAAATCCACAACAAGTTTCAACATGAAATCCAAATTTGTTTATACGTGGTTGACCCTCTTTTAAATTAAACATATGCATTTCTGCTAATTGAATGCCTAATTCTGATGAACAACTTGTATTTAAAGAACTCATTTTCCAATAATCCATTACAATAAAATGTTGACCACTATTTGTGCAGCCAGTGGCAATAGGATAAGGAGTTGAAATAGTATTTGTACTACATATTGCTTTAAGGCCTTCTAATTCACCATTGAACATCTTATCTGACTGTAATTATTAATATATACATTAGTATTTAATAATAGATCGAAAAAAAGTTAATGTTTTCAAAGTATAAATCAAAAATTGATACTAAGAAAATATACCCCTGGTTTTGAATTATCTTTAACAAATAATAATTTATTGTCTTCTGTTTCATAAACTGAACTATTATTAATGCAGCCTTCATTAATAGATATATCCAATTTTTTTATTTTGGTGTTAAAAATACTTTCTAATGCTTTTTCCATTTTAATATATTATTTAAATTTTTTTAATGTTAGTAAATAGATAAATAAAAATAATAAAGATACAGAGATGAAAGTTGAAATCAAACAACAGAATTGAAAATACAGATTACAGACACTTTAGACTAGAGATCATAGACATAACAATTAATATTTAATAATGTATTTGAACTATTTGAAGTATTTCTTTGTAGGTCTATTATTTATGCAGTATGCTCGAGATTCGAGTCTCAACTGAATTACTGAAGTATCTATAGCTGATAGAACCACAGAATAAATTCTGTGATAGAATTTTGATAAAAGATAAAAGAATCTTATCATGGTTATTACTTATTCTGAATAAATTTTCAACAGGTATATACAATATATCTGTAATATTTTCACAACACAATAACAATAGTTAACCTTAACAGTTATTACTTATTACTTATAAGTTATTTAGTTATAAGTTTATAACACAATTTATATTATATAAATTATAAATGCATATATAGTATATTAACCGTGGATACTTGGTATTTTAAAGTGTGTATTGGGTATTTATACCGTCATTCAGTGTTGTAGCTTGCAACTCGCAACCACAAATCAATACTATACGTAGGTATAGTCCGTGGTCGTAAACTCTTGATTATATTCTTTTTTCGATATAGAGGCTGTAGAGTTGCTCTAAAGTATGACTAAATAGATCTATTTAAGTCGTAGTGTAGACTGTATAGTGTATAGTATAGACCACGAACGACACAAACTAAGATAGATTTCTATAATATTAACAGTTGTAACAGATATAATATATATGATACTAGTATAAATATATATATTCTATGGAAACTTATACTCAACTTATAATGGTAACTATAATAAAATGTTCTTTCTTCAAGGATTTAATAAGAATGTCATGTATCATGAGCCATAACAAATTAAAAAAAAATTGATTTATCATGAGGATTGTGGATTGTGATGTGATCTAAAGTCTAAACCTACATATTCTATATTCTATGAGGCTAAAATCAATAAGCATTAACATATAATTATAATAATTATCACTATTATCAGATAAATGTATCACTTCACCCTTAGATCATAATATATAATTTCATCAATTGTATTGTTTGCCGTTTGGTCACTATTATTATTATTTTATATTGTTCTTATCATCATTAGGTACTATAAATTGTATTGTTTGTACCATTGGGCTCCTAGCCCGTTCATACATAAATAAATAATGTGATTGTATACAATCTAAGCCCTCACAAGTCCAGACACCTTGATTTATTAATAATTATACACATATTTATTTTTTAAATCTAAGTATACATTCTTTATTCTGCTATAATCTTAATTTAAGTTTTCCCCAATTTTTGTTTCTACAGTTTAGGCCAAGACCAATTTATTTGTACTTGTATATTATGTTATTATTGATACTGCAGTTGAGTATCGACACCTGACCAATAGCCATACATTTACTTATTCTCTTTGTACCTATTTTGGTAATAAATCCAATCCAATATTTAGTAATTTTGTAGATTTTGATATGAACAATAAATATATATTTTAGTTTTCAGTATGGTTTTTAAAATAATCAGAAAAAAATAAACAAAATAAGTACCTTAATGTAAAAATGTATTTATTAATTATTTTTATAATGATCAATTTCTTGGTGAAATAATTAAATCAGTTAGAAAATGTTAAACAATGTTGTTTGGTGTATTCCCAGATAAATAATGAACCAGCAACATGTACATTTAATGATCTGACAATACCCAATTGCTCTATTTCGACACATATATCCATAGTGCTTAACAAATCATGTGGAATACCAGAGGTTTCATTGCTGGAAAAACAAATTAAAAATATGTATAGAATTTTTCAAAAATTATATAAAAAAAATTATCACCAAAATTGTAAATAAATTATAAATAAAATATAACTACTTAAAAAAAAAAAATAATAATAAATTAGTTTGATTAGTAATAACTAATAAGTAATTAGTAATAAATATCAAAATAAATTTTTAATTTTAAGTAAGATAAAAAAGTTAAAATAAAATAAGTTAATTTTCTTTTTTCAAAGATTAATTTCAATAAAATAAATACCAAAAAAGACTTTATTTAATCCTATTTTTTTAATATGATAAAGAAGTGACCTAACCTTCTATCTTATATTATAAAATCATAGTTATTTCAATTTCATACATTATACTTATTAACTTATTATCACCATTTAATTATTTAAAATAATATTATTACCTAAATTAAAAAAAAGAAAAAGAAGTTTTCAGTCGTTAAATAAGGAAATTCACAATTAATTGTATAATACCGATCTATAATAATTTGAAAAAATATAGATCAATCACCTATCGCGGTGTTCTATAAAAAAAATATATAAATCAAAATTTTCTAATACCTAATTATTAATAACTATTCCAATGGATATAGGATATTTTTTAATTATATTGGTAAATGTAATTTTAACTACTTGTATAAAATATTAAAATGTCATTAAATTCAACTTTAATAGGTACCTAACGTTTTTATCTAAGCTTATACCTGGTGAAATTGATTATCCTACCCTCTATATCATTTATATCATTCAAAATCTTGGAAGATATGCCACACATATTCATTTCAGATTCCTCCATCCTCTACGCTCTATAGTTAAAATAAATCTCTTGTGCATACAGAGCATATCTAAGGGGGGTAAAGGGGGCAACTGCCCCTGGCATCATAATTTTCATATGTTACAAACAGTGTCAACTATTTTTAGTACCAGTAACCTATTATTTGAAAAATGTATTTTGTTCCTGGTGTCTTTAACTCTTAATCCGTTGCTGTGTGCATTGTATGCAAACTGACGCTTTTTTTCAAAATTATACCTAATTAATTACAACTGTAAACTTTATATTCTAGGTATATTTTTATTTTTTCTTCTTTTATATTATTAAAAAAAATGTTATATATTATTATTATTATTATTATTATATATTAGTTTTAGAATTATATGCTATTATGCTGTAATTGGGCGCAAAGCCAATAAATAATTAAATAAAAAAATGTACAGTATTAAAGCAGTTCTTAGAAATTATTAGTATATGTGCTAAACTTTGAATTTTAAGAAAAACATAAATATTTTATCATAATTAATTATTAATATTTTATATAACTATACTGTTAAAATAAGTTAAATAAAAACTATAAATATATATTATAGTTAGTATGTTAACTAAACAATTATTCAAGATACTCATTATTTTAAAGTAAATATACTTACCCTAGAAGTAGAACACATTTAAATGGCAACTTGATATCATGCAACTTAATACTATCTACTGTTTGTTCCGCAGCCACAATTTGATATCCTTCAATTTTCTTTTTTTGTAAATATGATTTTAGGTTTTTAACTCTAATCTAAAATAGTGTAAGTATATATGTTTTTAAATTAGTACAATTATAATAATATTTACAATATAGGAAATTATTATTTTTGTAAAACACCTCAACAATATATTGATGTTTTTCTGCAGTCATACTTAATGCTGTAAATTCTTTTTTTTCTACACATGATAAATTATCAACAACTAAAGTGGAGGCTCCAAATACTTGGCAGGTTCTAGCTAAGCCACCTAAATTAGTTACTTTATCTATCAAAGATGCAACAACTATTAACATTGATTTAGATGTGTGTTCATCTAGAGGTTGAGATGGAATATACTTCCTTTGAGCATTTTGAGCATTATCTAAGACAATAACTTCATTTGATGATACTAAAAAAATTAATTTAATATAAATATATATTTCGAAACAGAAAAATCTAAAACATTCAATAGCTAAAATTATCAGTTTTTTTGAAAATGTATGAATCTTCAATTTGATTCTTATCAAATTGAAGAAAATAGATTTAAAATATATCTGTAATTTAAACTAAACATCAATGTACATAAGTTAGTTTCACCACAACATTTTTTATTTATAAACTGGATTTATAAAACATAAAACATATAACTTATACATACCTGGAGAAGTATTTTTCTCAATAAAGGATGAGACTGCACAGAGTGACAAATCATATTTATCATCATTATTCATAGCCTCCAAGAAATCATTAAACCATTTAATCGGAAAACTTTCTTCATGAATTATATTTAATAATCTAGGTAACTCTATACATATATTCTATACACCAAAAATTCATTAATTTTATATTATTTAATAAAGGATAAAACAAGGTTCACTAACTTTTAAAGATAAAGAATTTATCATATCTAATTCTTGATAGAAAAAATCGTCAAATGGATTTTCATACTTTTTAGTTTGTTCATTTTGATCTATTATACTTCCCATAGATTCACATAATAATGACCATTCGTTTTCTTCGGGATTATTAGAACATAATCTAAAAATTGTTGACTAAAACACAAAATAAAAGTAAGACTAACATGAATATTAAGCTAATAACTAAGAGTCAACTAAATTGTATATCATAAAGTTGAAATGGATAGATCAAGTATGGATAAAATCTCTATCTACTACTAGTATACAACTACAAAATTACTTTAAAATATAATACAATCATTTTGTAAATTAATAAACATAATTTCAAATAATAAAAGTTAGGTATAAATTTAAATTATAAACGCTTCTATAAAATATTTACCTGAGCATAAAACCGTATTTTATAACCATTTGAAAAGCATAGAGGTAAGAGATTCTTTTTAGCTTCAATTTCAAATTGTTTGTTATTCTTTATTTTGTGTAAGTGATATACTATGGATATAAAGCTGCACATACAATTATGATTTTCTTGGGCCTGTAAATAATGTTAAAAAATTAACCATATTTTTTCTATTTTTCTCATAATATATAATTATAATTACAGTTTTGAAGTCATTCCAAAAGTTATAAAAACTTTTACATCTATTATATATTAAAACCAATAACCATATTAATTGATATGCAACACTATGTATGTGAGAAACTTCTTTTAAACTTGATAATGACCATTTATATATATTTTCATCGAATATCAATGTCTAAAAAATAAAATTAGAAAATAATATTAATTATTATATATTTTTGAATAATTAATAAATACCTCATGTTGTTTGTCACAAGCAACAATAAGCAAAACTTGTACTACTCGCTGCTTTATACGATATGCTTTTGAATTATGAAAAAATTTTCTATCTCTTAAAGATGACTCTGTCTTAATGATTATATCCAAAACATTTTTCCATAATATATTGGAATTTAGTTTGTACAAGTATTTAATCGTTTTAAAACGTAAATATTTATCATCTGGCAAACACTCAATTCTGAAAAATAATAATAATAATAATAATAATATGAACCATTTATAATATATAATTGTGCAATAATAACTTTTAAAAACTTACGGAATATCATTGATAAATGGAAAAGAATCATTCAATGTCCGTACATATTCAAGTGTGTCCCATTCAATTCTAAAACAATGAATAATTTTAAAAAAGTGCCAATAATATTATTCATTGTAAAACATACTTAATAGCACCATATCGATCAATACTGAATAATAAACATTTAGCAAAAAATTCAGACATTAAAAAATTTAATTCTAAAATATTAATGGAACAATCTTCCTCTAAAAAATGAAGAAGAAGTAAAGAGAAACAAACACTAAATTTATAACGGTAATTTTCAGTTAAAAGATTTTGGATAACCTGTAAAATAAAATATCTTTAGTATCTCTGATATTATAATATGCTTAATATATTTAATAAATAGTATACCTGATTTTTAATAAATGTTTTATATTTTTCTTCTAATAACAAATTGTTATGAAAAGCCATTTTAATAAAACTTTTGGTAGCATTAGGAAAACAAGATACTCGACAATCAACTAGAAAGTCCCAACAATTTTGGATAAATTGTATTATTAACTGAGAATGTTCTTGAATTGGAAATTTACATAAAAATGACTTAGCAGTTGAAAAATATATACTCCAATATAAATCATGACGCTCCAAAGTTTTATCCATTAACCATTCAAGTATACCCAACATTTGTTCTTTGGGTACAGTAGAATGTTGGAAAAATGTATTGATTATATCCAATTGGGGAATTTGATGCATTCCTGGTTTTCTTGAACGATAAAAATCTTGATTTTTAATGGAAAAAAATCCAGCATCAATGAAATACTTAGTGAAAGATAGCCAATCATTTTTTAATTTATCTTCAAAAGAATATTTTGTTGCATATTTACCAATCCAGCTATATATTGCTAAAATAGAATAATTGCCAGAGTATTTGGTAAGAATAGAATAACATTTGTGAAGCCAAATATTCATAGAGTTTGTACTATCTACTATTCGATTTGAGGATAAAACTTTGTCCAGAAAGCGACAAATAGCTTGATCATCACAAGAATTTTCTTCTAATATTTGAAAACATTTTTCAACCCAATTTGTTATAATTGGCCAAATATGTTTACTTAATATTTGACTAACAGAAGTGTCATATCTACCAAAGTGGTCTTCGACTTCCAATAAACATTCTAAAAATTCTAACAAATCTGATATATCTTCCATCTTACAACAAATTTCATCTAATTTTTTTATGCTTATTGGAGAATTACTAAAAATATTTGATAAAAATAATAATCCAATAGATGTCGAATATATTTTATTCTTTTCATTTATGCGTTGTGATAATTGCTTGTCTAAATAATTCAAATCATTTATTTTTTGGATTAAATTTACCATATAGTTCCAAGATTTTGTTTCATTTTGGTATACAATTATGCAATCAAATAAATCACAATCAAATTCAGTATTAACGTCAAAAGTAAATTTACAAGTAAATGTAAATAAAAATGTTAACACAATAGTTTTCAAGTATGAATTTGGCATTTTTTCAATGACAGCCTTTATTTTGAGTACATGATTAATAATATTAAATCTTAAAGGACAATCTGGTGAAATATCAGCTAATGATTTTGTCAAGTATGTTAAAGGTACAATTGACCACTTAATAGTTGGCAGATACAATAAAAATATGCCAAATACATCGTGACCATCATTGGACATCATAAGTTTATTAAACCATAATGACAATATAATTTCCAATTGAGGTTGGTTTACAAAAATGTCACTAGACATTTTATATAAAAACACATTGTTTAATGAATTCACAAATGACAGTAATAATTGTTCATTTGTTTTTAATGATATTATTGGCATATTTGTGATGATGTCTATACTTGCTAAGACAACATATTTGGAACTGTGCTTAGACATTTTACAATACATAGCTGTAATCCACTTTAAAGGTAACTTGTAATTATCATAATTATCATCAGTTTTGTTTAATGCAAGTTTTTTAGCAGTACTCAGAATTGGCAAAGTTAAATGTTGTTGAGTATTTTCTAGAGTTTCCATTACAACCATATAATCATTCCATACTTTAACATACTGTTCTTTACTTTTGTTTGGGCAGTAATTGACATTTTCACTTAATAATTGGGAGTATGATAGTTTAAGTATGACATTATTATAAGTTCTAATAACATTATTTTCAATGGTTAATAAATTACATGTTAGATTCCAAAAATCATCATCATTCAAAATAACACTAATACATGAAGAATCAAAGAATAAAGATTGCATGTTGAATAGTAAATTCATTATACGATCCGGATGAATTTTGATTATAGGTTTAATATGTTTCCATAAAATATGTATATAATTAGTTGATACAATATTATTCAATAAGATTATTACAGCATCTAATTTATTTTTATTTAAGTATGGTTCATTGAGTATATTTAATAATGTATTTCTTAAATTATTGAGTTGTGTGTTATTATCCATATTACCATTACCTGGCATAAATATGTTCTGCATACAAAATCCAATATTTCTCATTCTTTCATTGGAACAATTTTTAAAATCAACTTTATTTGTTAATTCTATACTATATTGAAATAACTGAACAATATCAGCACTATTTTGTTTTTTTATTATATTAATAAAATAAACTAACAAGGATTTTAAATCATCTAATGACACATCTGAATCTTTCCAAGCTAAACTTTCCGACTGAGGATCAAAAACTTGAAAACACAAGTTTTTTGCATTCGTCACAATCAAATTATAAACATCTATTTCTTCATTTACATCATATGTATCTAATAGTATAGGCAGTGCTTCTATAACGGCTTTTTTTTTATTAGTATGTTTACTATTTAATATGTCCAACATTGATCGTAGCATAGTAAATTCTTCCATTTTGTGTAATAACTGTAAAATTCAATATTGATTAAATTAGTAAAAATAAAAAAATAGATTTAAATATAATTATAATTTATATTTTTAAATAACCAATTTACATCGCTTAGTATATTATATACATGACTAAAATATTTATACAATAATAATTTTAAGGTTATAGCATAGGTTATAGTGTAAATAATTCATATTATGCATAAATATAGTCTATTCAAAATAAGACCGGACCTCGGCGGCGACCAGTTTTCGTTTGCGACGGTCAGGCACCTCCCCCACCATAGATCGCGTGTCAGGCTGAGCCGCAGAAATAAGCCACGCCCATGCGCTCAACTCGGCTGCCGAGGTCCGGTCTTATTTTGAATAAACTATAGACATTTTACATTTTATATCGATGAGCTTGTACAGGAGTAAACTTAGGAAAAGTTGATCTACTTTTAAATAAATTTTGTTCTATAACATAATCATTAAGTTCCTCAGGTAATGTTAGTGATCCATCAACAGTTTGATGAGTTTCAGCAAGAGCAATAATTAATCTGGGAACTGCACATGCTGTTCCATTTACAGTATGTAAAAAAGTTCCATCTGAATGAATACCCAGTCGTTCAGATTGATAATTTGTACAATCGCTACAACTTGAGATCTCTCCATATTTATTACTTCCTGGCATCCATGCTTCAATATCATATTTGCGATATGCTTGTGTTCCAAGTTCATGTTTGGCCATATCTAATACGCGATAATGTAAATTAAGTGGTTGTAATAAGTCTTCTTGAATATTTCGAAAATAAAGAGCCATATTTTCTGATTCTTCTGGTAAACATGCTCCAAACATTTCAACTTTAGTAAACTGATGAACCCTAAAAATTCCTTTTTCCTCAGCAATGCTAGATACTTCAGCTCTGTAACAACGGCTAACTGAACATAATTTTAGAGGAAGTTTATCTTTTGATAAATTTTTGTTCATTAAAGACCCAGCTAAAGCCATTTCAGAAGTTCCCGATAAACACCATTTATTGCCATAATAATTATCATGAAGTGTATAAACTTGATTTCTTTCGCCAGCTGTGTCCATTCCACACCTTTCAATTAATTCATCTGGTAATATATCTGGAACTGAAACTAATTTGAAGCCTTTTTTTATTAATTTTACTAATGTGTACTGGACAAGGGCATGCTCAATTTTAGCTAATGGACCAATAAAATAATAGCTGCGATCACCACAATAATTAGTTAAATTATCAGTCTTAAGACAATATTTGACCTTACTCAACATATTTAATGGTAATGGTTTGAATTTAAATACGGGTTTTTGACCGATAGATTTTAATACTTCAAAATCACCTTGGATGTGTTCTGCATGAGGATGAGTTTTTTTAGAAATGTTTTTAAATTTGTTTTCCAAATTTGGCATAGTTTTCTTGAAGGTTTGTACAGTATTTGACAAGTTGTTTTGCCAAGAAGAATAAAACTTCATGAATTGCTTATTAAAATCCACTTTCTTTGTATACATGTTTTGTGACAAACGTGACATAATGTTTAGGGATTTCTTATAAATTTACTCACCTATATTCAATAAATAGATCCACACAAACGTTGATGAATATATCTTAAACTGTCCTATAAAATAAATACAAATATTTAATATAAATAACATATAAAACTATATTGGTAGTAATTGTATTCACAATGTAACTAAGTGGTAAAACTAAAGCTTTTTTTAAATATTGAAGGGAACACTTACTATTTGAGTTATTATAAAATATTGTTATTTAAAAATGTAAGATTTATTGTGTTATATTTTTGAACAATTAAAAATAATATTATTAATACTTTATTTACTATTAAATAAAATAATTTATTAGTTATTATTATTTACTTATTTTCTTTACGAATTTTACATTTTCACTAGTCCAGATTTCTTATCAAATACGAATAACTAATAATCTTACAATTTTACTGAATCACACGTGTTGAACTATAAAAAAACTAAAAAAGTAGGGTTCTGTGGTTCTGTGTTGGTACTTATTTGGGGTTCGCGATTTCAGTGCAACCGGAAAACACAAAATGTACAAAATCATATAATATTTATATTAAATAATGGGGAACCTACTAGTTCTCCCAAAGTGTGATAAGGACTGATAATATATATATATCTGTATATATGTCTTTATGTGTCATAAATTAATAAAAATTATAAATGTTCTATAGTAGTGTTTATATAATATGTATAGGTAGGTATCACAAATTTTCATACTTTTTGATGTTTTATCAAATTAATTACTTAATTAATTACTTATTAGATTTGCAGTCTTAGTACTTTTAGTCACTTTTAGTAATTTAGTACTTTTACAATTTACTTACTTGTTATTATAAAATTAATAATTTGTGTTAATCCTTTCTTACAATATAAATTATAAGTACAATTTGTTTTCCAATTGTATAAATGTTTTGATTCAACAACATTTACTATGGATTATTGTTACATACTATATATTCGATATTGTTCATTCAGTGTACTTAACAAAATTCATACATAATTAAACATAATGTTTTAAGCTATGTTGAATATACTTGAGTTCGCATAAATTAAATAAAATGAACACAGAAAATGAGATTATTAATCAAAAAAAAGTGACTCGTAATACTATACTTCGTGCTTTATATGATCGGGAAATAAATGGCATTAAAACACGTATGAATTGTGTCAAAACTACATACCAAGTCCTGTATCCCAATTGTACAGTTATAAATGTCGAGAAGCCTCCATGTTTCCTAAGAAAATTTACTCCTGATGGCCGCCATTTCATAGCTTTTTCTCAAGACCAATTGTATATTGAGGTGTATGCTTATTTAGGATGTTCAATGGCAGCCAAGTTGCTGAAGAATTATGAAGGAAATTGTATTGGTCAAAAAAATGATGGTGATGTTGTCCGTAAGCGAATATTTGAAAGCCTTTTTCAACTGAAGTTTCGGATATTAGTAGCAGCAGAAGGAGAACAGTTAAATAGAGAATGTAGTTTATTCACAGAAAATAGTTCCTATGCTGTTTTGGGTTCTGTTGGACCCATTGCTCATAATGTTATTCTTGATTATGATGATATTTTCACTAATAATGAATCTGTGAGTCCTAATTTATTATTGCCTTTAGAAAATTATACTATACATTTAATTAATATAAAAAGAGGAGCCGTTAGTCATCGTTTACATTTTAAGGCTGACAAAATATCTTTATCACATAACCAAGGTGTTTACCTATTAAAAAATGTACTTGCTGTTTTATCTGTTCAACATCAAATAATTCATGTTTACAACCTTACCCAAAACCGTTTCTGTTTGGTGAGAAAAATTGGTCGGTTTTGTTTTGAAAACGATTTTGCGTACATTTCATCAGTGCACACAGATATGATTGCAGAAGATTATAAAGCTCATAATGAAACTTTTATCAATGGACTAAAAAACAAGCTAATGGTGTTTTTATATAAAAAAGCCGAACGTGAATCTGACCGAGCTGGAACACAATATCCTCTTAGGAGATTTTATCAATTTTATGATCAAGTAAGCCAAACAATAACTAAAATAATATCAAAATCATTAATAATTAATGTTTTGCAGTTTATGTCATTACGAATGTGGAAAATGCAGTTATTAGATGTAGATAATATGCTTATCCGATATGCATCAGAAGATGTGGTAACAGCTAAAATTCAGGAACCAAGTACTCAAGCATCATTTTTTATGATTTACAATATGACTACGGCTACGGTAAATTAAGTTGGGCAACTAAAGATTTAATTTATAACCTTATATATTACCTTATAATTGTCTTGAACTTAATTCCAAACATTGTATAAACATAGATTAAGTATACTTAATCAGTGGTATAAGTATAAAATATTAGTATTTAATTTTGAGATAAAAATTTACCAATTAAATATAAAACTTAAATTAATTTATAATGTCAAAGTATTATGCTTACTGTATTAGGGGTGGAATGTCTCTTAAATTCTTACCAACAAAAATATATTTTAACCTACTTATAGTGTTTTTTGCCCATATTTTTCAATTTTACCCTTACTCACATCAACATAGATATTTTAAATGTTTGATTGAAACAATTCTTAACATTATATATTTGATTTGATCATTGCATATTTTTTTTTAGTATCAACTACTATAATATTTTAACTAGAAAATAATAGTAATATATTAGGTAGTTAACAGTATAATATGAATATAAAAATTATATCATTTGATTAAATAGATAATCTAACTGCAAATACAATGAAATTTGAATAATGATACAATTTCTACAATATCCTCAAATTGTGACAAAAATGGCCTTAAATGTGTTATTGACAAAGCAACTCTAATATTATGGAACTATGCTCTGACTGACATGAAAGAAGAAGAAAAGATAACAGATTTGAGTCTAGGTTAGCATTAAATTTGATGAATAGAAAATAACATAATCTTTCGCTTCTTTATTAGTCATGTGAAAATTATATAAATGATTATATAAACAAACAATTTATAAATATATATATAAAAACTATTTTTTAATAAAATAATCACACTTATTATTCTCTATTAATACTATACAAAGTTTATTGTATTAAATTATTTAAATGTTTTCAATCAATCACAAAGCCAGACATCTAATTATCACTATACAGTGGCATATCTGGAGTTCAAATCTTGGTGTGTTACAATTATGAATTGCTCACATTATTTTCATAATCAATGTTCACAAAATTGTCAATGGCTTTAGCTATCTGAAGATTTTATTTGGAAAACCTAAACTAAAATTTTTTTATAATTGTGTCAATAATTGGATAGTAAATAGTATGCCTGTAATAGATTTCTGATATGTTATGTTCATAATTAGCTCCAGCAGTGGTTTCTAAATGGAAATTCATTATATGATTTGGTTCAGTTCTTTTTATGACACGGTAAAGCTTAAAATAGTAAAGATTAAGTTTGTTAGTTAGTTGTTCTACTATCACTTTAAAAGATAATAATATTTCTTGAATTAAATGACAGTCCATTCTTTATTTAAGAAACATAAGCCACCAAGCAATATTGGAATGCATGGTGTGCTACTCCACCCCTGCCCTGACATATTTTATCATAACAAATATTATTTTTCGAATACTAATTGAAATGATTATTTATTTGTATTTTTGTTTCTAGGTATTAAATGTTTATGAAAATACATCTAGCGATTTATTACATGGATATGAATATTTTTGTGATACTTTTCGTAATCCCTATTTAAACCCTGATGGATTTATGCCTTGTTCTCCATCAAATAATATATATTCACGGTATATTAATTTATTATTCAACAATATAATATATTATTAAATATATATATTAAGTAAATATTATTTACTTTATATTCATAAAAATGTTGCATTTTAGGGAATCCCACGAAAAATTTAAAAATACAATGCTAAATGCTAGATTTGGTGGTACAATGGAGGCTAATAAACGAATATTGGGACAGTTACCGATCGCAGCACAATCATTTTCCTGCTCCCCATATTTAGATACTTCCCTGTATAGTTATGATGAAAAGTGGGTGTCACCAATGGAAAGACCTAAAGTTGTTGGTGAATATCCAATAAGGTAAGATTAAATCATTTTCCCTTTTTTTCTCCTAAGTTATTGTACATTTAAATTGATTATTTATTTGTTTGTGTATTAACAAGGTTCTATTCAAGGGAATCAGGAACACTAAGCTTTTGTCTGTATACCAGTGTATCTAGAAACAGGCCAACGCAAGATCGTAGAAGACTGGTTGCATTTACATTCCATCCTACAGATCCTTTCGCTATTAGCGTTCAGAGGGATAACTTGGAGTATATTGTTAATTTTCATATACGAAAGGTGTATTTACCTGAGTAATGAAAATATGAATGCCATTTTAATTCAACAAAATATCGTTTGGATCTTAATATATAACATTTGAACATTTCATAAGCAGAGCTCATAAAAGTAAATAAAACAAGTAGAGTGGAAAATTTCTAGACTGTATTTTGAATAATTGTATTTAAATATAATAATTTTAGTTTGCATATGTTACATACAAAGTCTTAAATTGTACATATTGGAATATATACAGTGATTTTTGTATACATCACAAACTGTATAATTTTGGTGTACTAAATAGATAGATTGTACAAGTTACGTTATACAAATTTCTGTATATAAAACAATTGCCATACAAATCACAAAATGTAAAATAATATTATACAAATCATATTTTAACCACAATCATTCAGTTTTTCACTTAATAAAAAAAAAAAAAGTATCTAGGAATATTTTATAATAATAAATATTAAATATAAATTCATATAGTTTATCAAAATATAATGCACATGAAAGTTTTATAAATCACTATCATAAAATTACATATTTTATTGTGTTATTATATTAATGAACAATAAACATTTAAAATATTTTAAGGGTATGGATAGCTGACAATAAATCAAATAAATAAAGTGAAGGTTTTCAATTTTATCAGTTTAAAAAAAATAGATACTATCCCTCTGGTATCAAACAATTACTGTTTAATTTTAATGTATTATTCGACTTGTGATGGGATGTATGTACTAAATATAAACAATATACCTATTATCTACTGATAACATAAGTGCTACAAATATAAAGAAATTGATGTTTGAAGGGCAAGGTTATTTGAAATGTTTTGTACTTTGAAATTTTATAAAAATGATGTATATATAAAAACTAAAAAGACAAATATATTATGCAACTCTAACTGTAATATCACTTGATTATCAAAATAATTAATAATACTATAAAATGTAAGTACCAACACTTATTTGTATGCGATATCATGTAACATTTTTTGGAAAACACTTTAAAAAAAACTATTTTTATAGTTTCTACTGTTAAAATTTTTATATCTGTAATTTATAAATATATTTGTAAAAACATATCATCAATATTATAATAAATAACTTTTCCTCGTTGACATATTTAACAAACTAGGTAAATTTATACATATTTGAGAATATGTAGTTTTATAAAATAAACAATTTCTAGGTGTTTATTGTTTATTAATATTTTAACTTAATAAAATATATAATTTTATAATATTAATAAGTTATAAATTTTACGTTTTGACATATTTAACTAACTATGTGAATTTATAGTTGATTTGGTTAATTTATAATTTAATAAAATATTTTTAGTTTTAATTTTTTATGTAAAAACTGTATAGTTGTGGTTAAAATTAATTAAAGTAATTTCTATAATAATATATTTTTATATTTAGTAATTTGCATAATATTTTTTGTACACATTGAAAATTGTATAATGTAACTTATATTATCTATCTACTTAGTGTAACAACATTATATACTTCACAATGTGTACAAAAATCTCTTTACACATTGCAAAATGTACAATTCTGGACTTTGTATGTTACTTATTTTCTTATGCATTATGTGATAGTTATATTGTTATTTTTAGTTTTTGTAAGTCTACGATTCAAATTTAATTTTCAGAAAATTGATTGTTTCCTAAATCTGTAAATTCATATATTTTAAAATTATATTTCTCAATTCGGCAAATTTTTGGTGTGGGCTGGTATATGGCTTACCTGTAAATAAGCCAAATGTAAAGTTTTTTATTAAGTTTAGCTGTTTTTGGAATCACTTTTTTAAGTGTATCAAATTTTGGTGGTAGAAAGTTATGGACAGTATAATAATTTATTGTAATACAGGACAAGCTCAATAAAAATGTTGGATAATTATCTTCGAACAAAAATATATAACAGTAAAGGAGTTATTGTTATCCTTAATAATACATTTAAAAATATATTAATATATTATAAATTATGTATTTAATTCACTAAAAATTTTGAAAAAATAATTACCCCGAAGAATACAAGTTGTAGAGTAACTATGCTTATATTTTGTTCTGCAGTATAACAAGATCCGGATATATAGTAGTGAAACTGAAGGAATTTATCATGATGATTTTTACAATTTAAGTCAGTCAATATTAGTAATCTATTAAAATGTAATACTATATATTATAATTTATTCATAATGTAAGTGAAAGAAGTACTTACTAGTATGTGGTATACCTCAATGTGGACAATTTTGGAAAAATCTTAAAACTTAGTAGTAGGTTTACAAACTTAATCATAATATCACTATATCTGTAATATGATTTTGATTTAGGTATTAACAGCATTGGATGTATTTTTATTCAACAAAAGTCAAAACAAAGGGATTAAAATTGTCTTTCAAATCTTAAGAAAAAATCAAAAACTAATAGAAAATATTAAGAAAACTTGTGAGTTGTCTAGATCTTTGATTAATGAAAAAAAAAATTTTGAAAAGAGAAACAACACCCAGTAAATCAAAGAAAATCTGAAGTTTTTCATGTGGTAATATACCTTGTTTAATTGTTGCTTTAAATGTTACTCTCTGCTAGACTAGATACGTTCTTATTTACTAAATAGGCCTCAATGAGTTAAACTTTTTGGCTCAAGTCTCATACATTTATAGCATTGTCGGTTAACCCTCAAGGTGAACATTTGTCTCCAATCTTATTTTCATTAATCATGAATAGTATCCTTCAATACTGAAAGTTTCTGTGTTTTGCTGACGATAAAAAGATTTTTCTTAAAACTGATGCCCAGGGGGGTTGCATAGACTTACAGGAGGAGTAGGAGGACTTAGACAGATTTGTTAAATGTGCAGAAAATATTGGGTTATTTCTTAATACTGATAAATGTAAATCAATTACCTTCACTAGACGCTGTTTTCCTTTTTTATTCTTCTGTTCAATTAACCAGATCATCCTCATCTCTGTTTACATTGGTTTTTATGATTTTGGTTTCATTCCTGTTCCTTTATTGTCTCCTAAAGCTCATTACATGCAGGTCAAATAAGATATTAGGTTTTATAAAGAGATTTGCTAGAGATTTTAAACTGTCAAGGTGTTCGAAGGTATTATATTGTACACTAGTCAGATCCATCCTTAAGTATGGTTTCGTGGTATAGAATCCTCATTTAATGATATACTGCCAACAAATCGAATATGTCCAGCATCAATTTCTCAGCTTTGTTAGGTTCAAATTAAATATCATCCTTCAGCCTCATGACTGTGACCTAGTATTCCTACACTTTAATCTCCTATCTCTGGCTGTCTTGCCTAAAACTGATTCTCCTTCTTTCCTTCAACATGTTCGCTTCAGAATTTTTGTTTTTCTGCACGACCCACCGAAACGTTGTCCCGTTCCTTGTAACATTGTGTGCTACAGTCCTATAGATTACCTAACTAATGAACCTCTCACTCGCCATATGACGCAAGTCAATCTAGACACCTCCAGTGGCGCCAGTGTTTAAAAAATACTATGAAATTGTACATCCAGGGGTCCCTCTGGAGCTTAGGCCCCCATTTTTTTTTCAATGTAGCAATTAAATGCAAAACAAACTACTCGCATATTTAGTGTAAAACCATTTTTTTTTTTCATTTCTTAGCCGAACAAATATTTAAATGTATATTTAGTAACACTTGGTGAGCCCCCAGCTATAAAATCTGCTATGACATAATATGTCATAGATAAATTAGGTGATCGGCGCCACTGGAAACCTCCTACTTTCATTGATTATATTATTATAACCAAATTATAAATTTATTTTTTGTCCTTTATAGTATATATTCAAATGTATATTTTGCAAATATAAATACAAAGTACTATAATATATTTTATTTGGGATTCATCCACCTGTAAAATAAATACATTTTTTATTTTTATTTTTGTTACATATAAATATAGGTTTTGTTCAAAAATGAATAACCATAGTAATTTGAGATTTTCACCAAGTATTTTTATTATATTATGATATTCTATACATGGTTTAATTTTCAAAATATTTTGAGTGGTTTTAAGCCATTTATTATTGAAAATTTAAATTAAATGTTTTTTTTTTTTTTAAATTATGAATAAAAAAATGTTTCTTGACCAAAGACTTTGAAAATGTAATAAAAGATTTCTCATGAGTAGGGCCCGGATTTAAATGCACTTAAAACCATACAAATATGCTCTAAAAAAGCAAAAAATGCCGTATATTTTTTATTTAATTTGTAATTTATAAATAAGCTATAATCATTATTTATTATTTTATTAAAAAAAAAAAAAAACTGAAAATTTGAATGATGACTTGATGCTAACACGCTTACGTTTTGGCCGTTTTAGGTAAATATTATTCATTCTAAACATACCAAAATATAGATTAAAATGTATGTAAAATTAAAATTCTATAAGAGTCTATTGTACTTACTAAATTTTGAGCATTGCATTGAACAATAATATATTGAACAAATATGTATTAAAAACCAATAAAATGACCCAATAATGCTAAAAATGCAAAATACAATTTGTAGCTTTGAAACCCTCGTTACATGAAACAAATTATGTACTTAGAAAGTATTGTGTAAGATCAACCAAAAAAATATGCACTTTGCATTGAAATCCGGGCACTACTCATGAGTAATATACTGGAACTAAATATTTTTAACATAATTATTTTTTATAGATATTTGAAGCTCAAAATTGGATTAAATTACATATTTAAGCAATGAAATGTTCATTGTTTTATTATAAATTTTACTATAATATGCAATGACATTTTCAAAATATATGATATAAATATTTATAAAAATATTATTTATTGGTATTAACCTATTTATTCTATTTAATATTTATACTGTTTTTTGATAATATGTTATTACTTTTAAAAGTTTTTTTAATAAATAAACATTAATAATATATTAAATGTAATGTTTTTGGTAAAAATTGAAACAACTTCTCGTAGTACTAACAGCAAAATAAATTACTTCAATAGCAATATCAAAAAGTATATTATGAAATTTATTTAGTGATAAATTCTGATAAACCGTCTCCGCTCAAATTCGTCTTCTGTATATAATAATATATCATTGAATTCAAATTTAACACAACTATTACAGTAACTCACTTGACACCTACTATATAGCAGAGCAATACTCACTGGCCACTGGCCACTGCCCATATTTTTATTACTAAAAGTCAACAGAATAAGAGTTTTCACTAATTTCAATGACTATCATTTGATATGTTAAAAATTGTTTATTATCATTTTAGATTATTTCAAAATGTTACTATGAACTATGTTATTAAGTATAATAATTTTGAAATTCCTTTTAAAGTATGATGTTCTTTATTTTTATTTTTCGGCATAAAAATAGTTGTTAGCTTAACTTAACAATTATTTACATTTATACATGAGAGATTATATTTTATTAGCTAACTGAGTTCTGTTTCTTTAAATAATAAACAATAAACTTTACAAAACATTTGAAATTTTTCAGATTAAGAATCCTGCAAAAATTAAGAAAATGAGGAAAAGGACAATGAAGTAAATCGAGAAAAATAATACATAAAATGTCAAATAATTTATTTTATTTTTGAAACATAATTTATAAATAATTTTAATATAAAATAACTATAACTATAAATAAAAGTATTTTATTGTATGAAAATTGTATTTTATGTATGTAAATGTAACTTATTTAAATATTGTAATTCAATTTGTAAATAATCATGTGGAATTGATATGAGTATTCTAAAATGTTATATACTTTAATTGCCAGTATCACACTTAATGTTATTTAAAAATAAATAATTAATTTAGTTCATTTTTAGTTCAACACTAATTTTTGAAAGGACTGAAGATTTTTTTTTTGAAGACTAGCAGTATGGATACTGTTTCATTAAACTGACAATTTCAAACAAAATTTGATGACAGGTTTAGACGAAAATTTATTAATTTAAGATAGAAAAATAATGTTAAATTTTGTAAAGCCAGATAAAATATGGTAAGTATTATATTACATTTCTATACCAATTTAAAATAGCATAGGTAATTAATTTGGACAATTTATACGTTAAATTAATTAATAATTAAATAAACTTATAACTTAAATAATAATTAAATTTGTTATTAATTATTAATAAATTCCATTGACATATTAATTGTAATTAAATAAATAATATTCTTATTCACGTTTTTTTTTGCTATAAGTTATAATGTATACACAAATTAAGGCGAAAATTATAATAACATTTAAATATCACCTTAATAAATAAGGGTGAAAATGTCACTCTAGAACAACCCTAGAATAATTATTTATTTAGTTAATAAAATTGCATACATTTTGAGGGTTTTTTGGTTAAATTAATTAGTGTGACTTGGTCAATTTTGGACTTGGAAACTTAGTTAAGCTACCAAAATTCATTAAATAAGTAGGCATAAAATAATAAGTGGTTAAAATAGGAGATGCACCACAGCTCTGCACGAATAAAAATATTTTGTGAATCCATACCTCCGCATGTCATAAAATTAATAGATGGCACTAACAAGGCCGTATCTGTGGGGGTCCGGGGTCCAAAGAGCCGGATTCCCTCAAAATTTTTAAAAGTAGCCACATTTTACTGGTAAATATAGTTTATTGACTATAAAATTTCGGTATCTATTAAAAAAAATGTTGGAACCTTTGCATGAATTTGAATTACATATGTACCCATGAATTTAACTACACAGAGACTTCTATTATATACTCCATAATATAAAAAATTGTGAATTGTTTTGTTTATTGATTATTTGATACCCAAATTAATCGTTTTACGCTTTTATTTATATTATGTTATATTGTCATTGCATCTATGCAATCAAATTATTAATGCGAATTCTCCAACTCTTCAGTATTAAACATTAGATAACAATCATCAAAACCTGGATCTTAGTAAGTAATAGCCATTGATTGTCTAAAGTTATATTATTTTTCAACCAACAGCTATTTATTATTTTTAATTTACAATAATACAAAATAAAAATAAATCTTAGTTGTAAATTTATTGTCATGATTTTCTTATTATCCAATAATACAATCAACATGAAAGACAAAATTGTCTTGTACATAGTGTATAATATTAATAATAATAAATTAATGATAATAATATTTTTGTAAGTTCTTAAATATAAACTATATAACGTATATGTATAATTTGTATATTATATATTATAATAATAAATGTGATTAAAAATAAATTATATGCTATATCAATAATGTTATGGTAAACATTTAAAGCTTAGGACAGAGTAACGAAGATATATAATATAACGAATTGAACACTAGAATATTGAAAATAACAATAAATAAATTAATATATTATGAAATATTATTATTATGTTAATTTATTTTACAAGATAAACATATTATATTTAATATACATTAATTCATTATAGATTTGAATACAGTAATCTCCCATTTTTTGAACTTAAAATCTCAAAATATTCATTACATTAGTTAAAATCTCCTTTAAATATTTGATATTTAAATGTTAAAATTTGTTCTATTTGTCTTTATTTTTGATAATCTACTGTATTTGTAATTAAAATTTCATCATATATATTTTTATTGTTATTATTCTTAAACACAATAATACAAAATTCAATAATATTATTAATTAAAATGTATAATAATTAAGCAATAAATATTTGATTTCATAGGAATGTATGCCTTATGATTTTTTTCCTAGTTTTAAAAAAACTCAAAATTTAACAATAACTAATAAAACTAATAATCACATACTCGTAGGAGGTTAAAAAAGTGAGATTTTAATTATGGTAAAAGGTTTAGTTAAAATAGCTTAATAGTTTAATTAAAAACCAAGTATACAATTAAAAGAACTGAAAATGTATCTACATACTCAATTGTTAATACATTTTCATGAGTCTTACATTTAAAATGTGTTTTAAAAATATAATAGTAGATGATAATTAATACCATTTAAAATACACTTTGACAGGTAGCAGCAAATTTTAATGTTAAATAATTTATCATAAAGATAAAATTAAATATTACGCAATTGTCATTTCAAATAAAAAAATTTCAAAATAATGATTTTTTTTTTTGACTATTGAATAAATACTTTAAAAACACAATTACCTACTTATTAAAAAAATTAAAACTATAATTGATATAGGAAGACAATAAATTATTAAGATCAATAATTGAAATACTGGTGGATACTTGAAGCATATTTATACCCAATGCTAAATTAACTGCTTATGGGTTCAATGATATTCCATAAACTAGCATACGATCCGAAACCAAATCCAAGAAAACCGATTATAATAATAATAATATCTTTAATAAACATCAGTGTAAACTCTTTACCAGAGCAATGATCCCAAAATGTCATAATTTCGATAATAGGTGGAAAGATTAGAGCTAGTGCTGAGCTGCTAAATGATCCAACTAATGAAATGATTGCTGATAGGTTTGGAATGGCAGCAGCTAAAGCAACTATAATATACAAAGAAAATGTTTTTAGTATTTAGTAAATAATATATTTTTAATAAAACTATATATACTTTGTCTAGGCGAGAGAACGTGTGTTTTCTGTGCATCCCCACTTGACACCTTGCCATTGAAGCTGGTTCCACTATGCTACAATGGCAATGTCACTTGGGGATGTGCAGAAAAACTGATTTGTGTCAGGTCATGTTAGACAGAGTAGATTATGAACATAAATATAATGTAACTAGTAGTGATGGGCATAGTCAAGTAAAAATAATCGAGTAACTCGATTGTTGAGAATAATTGATTATGTAACCAAGTGATTTTTAATCGAATTATAGTAACTCGACTACTCAAGTTCACATCACTCGAGACCATAGAGTATTACTCTATGCTTGAGATACCTTATTGAAATATTATTTTTAGAATCCTGTCCAAGACTCCTAGCAACGTATACAATTTAATGAATAATAGTTATTACTTATTAGTAACTGACTTTTTAAAATTTATTAGACTATTATTATTTATATATTGTATAAAATAATTTTAATATTTCTTATTACGTATAATAATTTGCTAAGTGAAAGTTAGAATAAAAAATGAAATTAAATGTATAATATAATTGAAATCGAATAAAAATTATTTCAAATGATATCCATGAAACGAGACATAAATATATTTATATTTATTCCCAATTTCCCATCACTAGCTAATAGTATTCGCTATTTTGATCAAAACATTTCGATTATTTTAATCTCAATTACTATTCATTTGATTATGCCCATCACTAATAACTAGTATAAGTATATTAAATAAAATATTTACATGTTAGTGTGACAAGAAACACTCTGATGCTCAATTCAGCATTACGTTGACTAGACTGTGAATGAAAATATCCTTTTAAAGCAGGCCATACAATACCAATTGGAACATAGAACTGAAGACCGTAAGACAAGAATATTGAAAATGCCATTGCTGCCCGGACAGATTGAGCTAACCTGAAAGATTTTTGTTAATAAATCCAAAATAAATTAATGGTTATATAATTTTTTTAATGTATTTATAATCTTAATAAGAATTTAAATGTTTAATACTTTTATATATTTGTTAACCAAGTTTCAGATTATACAGATAAAAAAAAAAAAATATATAGTTGTATAAATAAACTAAATGAACCTATAGTATAACTTACTGACAACAACTAAGATCACAGGACAAATATTACTATAAATTATAACTTAAATTAAAAATATGAAATGTATACTTTGCATACACTGAATTAACTAGCTAAAACCAATTAATACAATGCTATTTTTTTTATACATATATTATATTTCTATTTCAAAAACTAATTTTTAATCTTTCCTACTAAAGTTTTCTTATCTTAATAAACTACAAAAAAGTAGTATTTTATTTAATATTCTATACTAATTAAAATACTTATTATAACATGCTGAATTGTTCAATGATTTTATCAATATCATTAAACAATATAATTTAATTAGTATAATAAGGTATACATATAAGTTAGTTATATATGCATTGTATATTTTCAGTAGTATGAGCTGCAATTCAATAAGTTTAAGTACTGACAATAGTCAGTGGGTACTATTATTAAAATTAGTAAAACTAATAAGAAAACTTTAAATTTCTAATTGGACAAAGTACAAAAAAAGATTACTAAAACCTTAATTTTTTTAATTCATATATTTTAGCGTTTTTAATCTGTACATTTTAATAAGAGTTGACTATTTTTACATCAGTTTATCATTAATTAAAGCATAAAGTTTAAAATATTAAAACAGACAATTCTATATGTTTTAAATTTTAACAATTGATCTATGCTTTAGTTCATCTAAATATACAAATTACACATTTAAAATTTAGATACAATTAGTATATTTAAAAATCATAAAATTATATAAATATTGTAGATAACCTTTAGGTTAACATAAATATTGTTTAATTGGCTTTTAAGGATTTATTATTAAACATTCACTATATTTTAATATATTTAATTTTTGAAATGTGAATTGACAAATTACTAAGATAGAAATAAGAATAAGAATGATTATTTTTTAATTAAATAAAATTTAAATGATTTATATAATAAATGAAAATAAGGATAATAATTATAGTAAGAGTTTTATTTTTGAAAACCATAAAATAATTTTAATTTATGTTTATTGCTGTTTAAATAAATATGTTTTACTTACAAATCTTCAGCAGGAAGATTCAATGTAATACTTCCTAATTTAACAGCTTCTCCATATCGCAAGTATCCAAAAAATCCAATTGATGTATATAAACATGTTACAATGACCATTCCAGTATTTAAAACACCAGTCATTCCACCAAAAGATTCTGGGTTTTTCATGTTATTTTCTAATGGTAAAACCTATTCATAAAACATGTACACAAAATATAGTTACACTTATGTTAAATCTTAAATGTATCTTGTTTGTAGAGTTGAAATTATAATATATATACCATTCCAATGCCCTCAAATGCATACACTGCAGTTCCAAAATAGAGAGGTAACTGTTGCCAAGATGAAAAAGCTTTGACATTTAATGTTTTTGGAAGTCCTTGAAGTAAGTAGAAAAAAGTTATTCCTAATCCAATCACAGTCAATATAGTTGCTAAAAAAGATGCCGGAGTCAGGTACTTTAGACTCTTCACACAATTCAAAAGTATCATTGGCACCAGTAGTATAAGCAAATATGATTGAACAGACAATTTAATAAAAAAGTAATGAGTTATCACCTAAAAATATTTAATATTTTTAATTAATTGATTCTTAAAATATTTTTCAATTATTTACCTCTTGTAAATTAGTGGCTACAAATAAGAAATACACACAACAAAAGCCCAGTTGAGTCATAACTAGAAAAGTATTAATAAATTTACTAGCAGCTGATGAATATTTTTGTAATTTGGGTGGACCGTATTCAAAAGCCATTTCTGCGACATTAGGAAATGAAAGAGATGGTCTTTGAGTTCTAACACACAACTCATGAGAGCACCGTACCTAAACATAAATGACAGTCAACTTGTTGCTAAAAATAACATTTAATATTATTAATTATTGAAATGTTTTATATATCCATACCAATATATGCATACAATGTGTGCAGACAGCTCCTAAAAGTGCTGTACATACTAAACCTACAACCCATCCTGAATTTCTGAACGCATCGGGCATAGCTAAAATTCCAGTACCAATATTTCCCTTTAATAAATGGATCATGGTATCAAAATTCCTAAACAAAAAGAAGAAAATTAATATTCAAAATAAACCAACAAAATACATTTATGTATGGACTGAAATATAATTTTTGGTACTAATGATGTATTGATTGATAATTTTAGATAAAATAAATTATCATATAAAATATATGTAACATACATATTACATTTAGTGATCTTGATTTTAAATTAAGATAAATTGTTCTTGATAAATAATAATTGGCACACATACATTAATATAAACTTAATTAACCCATTGAATATAAACAATACATGGTCAGGATGTATATTTATTGATAACTTTTAGGTACTTATTGGAATTTTTTCTACCTATTTAAATAATTAAACTTTGTACACTTTATGATAAGTAATTTATATCAAACCTTAATAAAAAATATTATAAAATGATTAAATAACACGTGAATTACAAGTCCTAGTTCACGTGATTTAAAGTTGTGTATTATTTTTTATTTTATTGCTTGCATTTGACAAATAACTTAAAACAAATATTTTAGATCATAACATTTTGTCATTATTTTATTGCTTTTTTAAAAAGAATATATTGTTTGTCAATTATAATAGACATATTATTAAAAAAATGTATACTACATATTATAGTAATTAACAATATAAAACTAAATGTTAAAAATACTTACGATGTTGGATTTTCTAATTGTCTGTTTAGCAATGGATTATAATCTGAGGTTGAACCACCATCAGTGCCATTTTTTTCCAACGATTCAATCATTGGACCACTAGAAATATTTGTAATGGGTAATGTTCTAGGAGATGGAGAAAGACAATTACTTCTGCAATATCAATACAAGTATTAATTTTAAATAATTATAATTAATCATTTCTTTATTTACTATTTTTTTTTTTACATACATAATAAATTAAATATGTACACTTTATTCTGTAAAGTAAAAAATTGGAAATGTTTAATTGCATGGTAAGGTTTATATGTGGTGTAAGACTACATCAAAAGAATATTATTTTCTTTTAAAATAAATAATACAATTTAAAAAAAATAATAAACATACTAATAGTGCAGCTTTTAATTTATCTGTGATATATTTATTATGCTACATTGATATAAACTTACCCATTTTGGTTGTAGAGTGTAGCTGTACCAGTTAATAGTGGTTTATCTTCATTAACTCTAGAAGTTTTAATAGTCATTTTATCACAATTTACCTAAAACATAATAAGAGTGCATTTAATAATTATAAAAGTATTCTAAGACAACTTCAAATACAAAAATGGTTTAAAAATGAAAAAAATGTATACAAATTAATAGAAAGTTATTTTTAGCGTGGATATTTAAAATTATACATTTAATTATGTGGAGTGATACATTTTTTTTATAAATTATAGTTATATAATAATTTTATTTTGTGTATTAATCCTAATTCATAAAAAATATAGATAAATTATTAAATCATATTTAAAAAACTCAATGAAAACCAATTTAACTTACTTTCTATATTTATAATTAAAAAAGAAATATATTTTTAAAACATTACAATCCAAAAGCTTTTAGTTAAATTGAAGTAGTGTTAATAGTTTGACTGTTGTAATTTAAATAATGATTATATTTTGGTACTCTATGAAATAAATGTTTATATACTCCTACTCCTATTTGTTATCATAATCATATACTATGTGACGTAATTGAACAATGCAGAAAAAACTAATAATGAATACATAATATTTAAGTTAATAATAATATACATAAATATGTACCTAATAAAAGAGATTAAAATTAATAGATATATAAACCTATATATATATGTATATAACATAAGTCATGGCTAGATGATTTTAGCAAAACTTAACATAATTCAAATTAAATCTACCAATAAAGTGTTTAAATAAAATAAAAAATTAATAGAAAATGTATACTTAATTGATGGCCTATTAGTTTTAATCAATAAAAATTTAAATGTAATGTCATAGGTAAATTTAATTTTAAATTAATAAGCTATAGGAATATATATAACACCTCCCTTTAAGTTTTAGCTATATTGTATTAGGTTTTTTTCCTACTAGGTATATTTTATTATTAAAATAATGTAATTTTTTCTCAAATTTAAAATGGTATATACATATATATATATATATATATATTAATAATTGTTATTTATTCTTATCAAGTATTATAGTTACTAAGTTTACATAGTTTTTATAAACCAAATAAGTTACTAGGGTCTAGAACCTTATGTTTTTTTCCCTTTCCATGGCTCACTTACAGAAATTTAATCATAAAATGTAGAATATAATGATAAAATGTTTATTTTGCATTTTTACAATTTTAAGATACTTCATAGTTCATACTATGGTAATTTAATTCATTTTATGCTTTCCAAAGAAATATATTGAATTTTAATTATTTGTTAAAAATCAATGCAGAGTAGTCATGAGCTACATGAAATCAAAATGACTTAATGGTTTTTAAGAATTTTTCTGTTGAATTTTTTTATCTCCAAAGTAAGTCTTAAAAATACAAATATATAGTACAATTTTACCATTTTATAAATAAAAATTTGTTAGCTACTAATTAGAATATATTTATTGTAACTCGTGAAACAATGTACCATTTGTCCATTTCATTGTCGGTTGAATAATAGTTTTTAAAGTAACATGCTCAATAGTTGTCATGAACAATATCAAACTTCAGAAAGCCTAAAATAAAATTTTCAAATTATTTTAAAAAGCAATTGAATTTGGATGAGATATATTATTATATTGTAATATAGTTTTAATTATAAAACAATGTATCCTATATTTTAATTTAATTAATTATATTTTATATATTTAAGTCATTTTTAGATAATTTAATGTCAATATATAGTTTTATATTTTTAAAAAATTTTTGAAAAATGGATTGGCCATCAATTTCCTGGTCCTAAATATTATATATAATTATATAAATATAAGAATATTATATATAAGTGTAATATGCCACAAAATATAAAACTAATAGAAGTAATTTAAAAAAATTGATAAACACCAATTATAATTATTAACTAAACTCAAAAATAAAAATATCTGATTAAATACATTTTAGTACTGTGAAAAATAGTCAATTTAATAATTAAACTAAAATTACTATGAATATACATCAAATATTTTAAATTTTGAGTAATGAAAAAATCAAATACCTCACCTCTTTTTATTAATATACTTTAAATTCTGAGTATGATTACTAGTGAGGTATCAGGAGTACCCTAAATGTAATTACACATAAACAGATATTAGGTGTTACAATTAATAAATTATGTACATCTCTTGTCAAGTATATAACTCTTTATTAAGAGCTATTTATTTAAGTATCTCTACAAAATATTAACAAAGTAAAGTAATTTATGCTAATAAAAAACAATTTAATTATTAATATTTATGTGATTAACAATAGAAATTAATATTACATTATAATTATTAAATCTGAATAAAATCTAGAAATTAATCTTGTTTTCTATAAAATGTGTAATTTTGAGTTTTAATATTTAAAATTTGTAAACAAGATGAATTATGATAAGTATCAAATATTCTTAAACAAAAATAAAACTATTAATTTTTAATTAATAGCAACATGATTATTTCTCAGCTTCTCATTCTGTGACCTTAATATAATTGATAAACATACAGATTAAATGATCAGTAATTTAATTTATGATATATATATATGTGTGTGGGTGTGTGTGTGTGAGAGAGAGAGTACACATTTAAGATTAAAAATATATAAACATCATTTGACAAAAATAAAAACATTTTATCAAAATTTAATTTTCAAATGATTTAAAAAAGTATTATGCATATACCTATTTTTTAGATTCTGAACGGAGTGATGAATGTATTGATTTTACAATGATGTGTTTTTTTTTATTTTTGTGTCTGCCATCACTTTTTGGAGTAGTAATAATGCTTCGATTTTTGACTTCAGCCCCTCTTTGAAAAGGAAAATTCATCTAGTTGGTACTTTGGAGTGTCAAAGGTCAAAAAGTGTCAAAAAACTTTCCAATAGTTTTCAAAATCATCGGGAAAAACCCTGAAAAAATTACGGAAAAACGGGAATTTTTACGTATAACTACTTTTTGATAAATCGAATTTTTGATTTTGCTATAACTCAAAAACGAATCATTGTAAATACTTGAAATTTTCAAAAAATGTTTATAATATGGTTATCTATTTACGATTAAATTTTCAAAATATTTTGACCTTTTTTAAGCTACTTATAGACAATTGAAATTTTCGACTTTTCTAAGTATTTTTTTCTTAAAATGTCGATAAAAAAAATTTGGCTATCCAAAAAATCTTTAAAATTTAATACAAGATTTATTATAAGTTGTACTTATCGTAGTAAAAAAAAATCAAAAATCGTTAGTCACAATTTTTGTTTATAAGCATTTAAAGTTCAAATATTTACGAAATATATCAAAATCGCGAAAAATTTGCAAGGAATTTTGAAGTTGAAAATTCATAAAATTTTTGTGATTTATACTTAAGGTTCAAAAATCCAATACAAGGTTATCCATTAGTTTTCCTTTAAGTAATTGTAAAAAAAAATTCCAGCATCAATATAGAAAACATTTTATGAGCGTATGAAATTTAATTTTTTACGAAATCGCGTAAAATAACAATATATTACAATTTAAATATAAGTAATAATAATATAATATATCCAAATAATTATCATTGACTGACAAATCATCTCCGTTCAGAATCGTTTTTCGTATACAATGATACCCGTCATTGCATTCAAATTTAACACATCCACACGACCAGTGACCTACTCTCCATCTCTACTATACAGCAGAGCGATACCCACTTGCCCACTTTTTTTTTTTTGATATTTGACATTGATTTAAGAAACAAATTCTGCAGAATCTTGTACTTATTATATTTTGAAATTTTTTGACCAAGCCAAAAATTTGACCAATATCAATAAAAAAAAAATGTCAGATTTCAATTAAGGCTTGAAGTCTATAAATATTTCACATATATGTATATGTAACAGTTTTCCAACTATTTTGTTAGTTTTTTCGATTATAAAGGTAATAGAATTTTCTTTTTCCGACAATGCAGAATACCTACTAACTAAATCATGTTAAAAAAAAATTAGTATTTAATAATATTAAAAACAATTGAAAGGCAAGCAGGTAGTTTGTCATTATTTTATATAAATAAAGACATTTGAAATTGTAGAGTTAATTTTTATTGATAGTAACAAATGATTTTAATAAAAATATGAATAAATTGTACATAATAATGAAAAATGTATTTTTTCTATCAATGGTATATGATTTATGATTACGTTAAAAAATAATGATAATTTATTAATTAGAAGACAGTACAAAATATAATTTATAACTTAAAATTTGTTAGTTGATAAAATGATTTGTTGAAATTTGTTTAATAATCTTTTCTTTTACAATATATTACATAGACAAAGGTAATAAGTAATAACCTAACCTTTATCCTACTCATACTATAATAAGCTGCTTATCTGTGTTTTAACTAACACAAACAGTCTGTTAATTTGTGTACCTAATACTACTTTTTAATCAGGATGTAATCATAATGAATAAATGAACTGAAATCTTGAAAAAAATGCCAAACTGATATAGTTACATAATTGGATCTTATAATGGTTTTGTAACAAAAAAACTAAATATTTATAAAAAAGAACATAAACTGTAAACGAGTTAATTCACAACACTTAGATCATTTGAAATCTTATATAATATATAGTATTATCAACTGTAATTTTCAGTCAATTTTATAATATAATAAATATAAATATATATATATACATAAATTACTTATGTTTAAGTGGGCAATATTTATTCTTATAAATGAAAATTTTTCTTTAGTTTTTTGGTGATTGTAATTATAATTTAAGTAATAATAGTAGGTATCTATTAATTAATTTTCATAACTATCTATAATAATTAGTTCATAATTAATTTGAAATAATTAACTAGGTACTCACATTACTCGTTTGCCCGGGTTTTGCTACTTGGACTTTGATATGGTTATCATTAATGCTAAAGTCTCCATTGATCTCGGTCTACATAAAATAATACAAATGTAAATTACCAATTAGTTACTAATAATATAAATATATGCATCAATGTAATGTGATGTCATTATAAACGCATACCATAATTTAACAGTACTCACAGTCATATTGATAGAATCAATTTTTTAAATAAATATCGGAAGTATTCAATTTTTTATTGATGATGTTTTTCCATTCTATCAACGATTTTTAACATTTTCATAATTGTCGACCTTATTTTCAATATTATCGTACAAGTGTGCAACACGATCAAAAGGAATTCTGAATACTGATAGAAATAATAAACTTATAAGTTATTACTCAATTTTCAACAACAGTAAACACAATAGAGACCAATTTGTTCTCATTCCCGTATTACCAAATGGCAATCTGAGTATAGACAATAGTTATAGCCTAGAACAATATAGTTAGTTACTTTATGCTGCCAATTCCATTATCTCATCATATTTATTATCTATGCGTGCAAAAGGGCTCAGCTGTTTGGTAAAAATGTATGATAAATGATAATACTATTATTAAATAAATGAATATAATTTATTAAATTATTGGATAAAAGTACGGTCTTAGAATCTTCTAAGACCGTGGATAAAAGAATAGTTGTCTGTTGTTACTAGAAATTCCAGTCTGCAGAAAACCTACTTAGTACTTACTATGATTTAAGATAGTATCTTAAATCGTGGTACTTGCTCACAACTCACCTATTATTATAGTTCTTCACTTTCCCTGCATATATCTATTTATGTATATATACAAACGGATTATCTATGATGATTTATGGTGAATTATTAAAACTATTATATTTTCTATAGATAATGTAAGTCTACCCACGCATTTAAAATGATAAAACGCCTCTATCGGCTCTATCATATTATAGTAAGAACTTTCTTTAGACAGAAACTATTTTAATTTTTATTGGTTGTTTAGTTATGTAGGTCATCTAAGTTATCAAACCATATCATTTTATATCAAGAATTCGTAAATACATACATTTAGTATATATGAATAAATAAAATATTCATATTAAGTTAAGGTATAATATTATAATATGTTCTGCAATGACGTATATTCAAGGGGGGTGTTCGGGTGTTCTCAAGTCCGGGAACAAAAAATCAATTTTAAAAAAAGTTGGACAAAAAGTCCGGATTTAGTTTTTATAGTCGGACAAGAAGTCCGAAAATACAAATTAAATAATAATAATTATAATTATTTTAAAAATTATAAAATGTTTGTGGACATTATATACTGTCAATACACATATTATATTATTATATTTTTTTGTATTTTCTTATTTTCATTTATAATTATTTAATTTATTATTAATTTTAATTAATTTTAATAGATACATGTATTTAAAAATATTAACATACAAATATACAATCACACGATATCTTAGGAACAACATTATCAAAATTTATTTGTTACTAAATTTATAATATTAATTTAATTTTAACTATCAAGTATTATTGTTCATTGTTTATACATATATTATATAATATATATATAGGTACCTAACTATATAGTGGATTTCCGTTATATTTTTGTTAGTTATACGAAAATATAATAATATTATATATGTATACAAACATTTTTAAAGTAAATATTTGCTCTATAAAATACTTTGTATTTTCGAACTTTTTGTACGACATTAAAAATGTGCTCGGACATTTTATCCGACTATAAAAACTGAATCCGGACTTTTTGTCCAATTTTTTTTAAAACGTACTTATTGTCCGCAATTCAAGCTGTATCATAAATCATAATATTACAATTTACAATATATACATTATTATAATACCTATTACATATTCAAAACACAAACAAATAACAATAAAAATTGATCATACTGGTCCATATACTATACCGACATAGTATATACACAAATTAATTAAAATAAGTTATAGTTTGTACGTAGGTATTATATATAATATTTAATGTTTATATATTTAACACCCCCCCCCCCTTAAGAAAAGCTCCTAGCTACGCAAATGAATTGTTCTACACATATAAAATAAACGATAACATAAAGGTATTAATGTATTACATATATTAAATAATAGCAATTAACAATAAATTATGAAATAATACGCAATATAACTATATAGGTAAAATACATGCTAAAACCTATTATATTGGTTATGTTTTGATATTACTGTATTAGTTATAAAAATTTATAATATTTTATTATTTATAAATTACGAAATAACGACAATGGAAGGTAACCTTCGAAACTATAGAACTCTGAACGAATTGCGAGACACGCGAGTAAAATTGAATGACTATAATATGTACCAACTAACAATATTAATTGAATAATCTATTTACTGTAAGGTATACATTTTATTTTTGCTAAAAAATATATTGCTTAATGTACCTACAAAACTCACAAATTTTTAATAAAACAATTAAACGGCTATTTATGACAAAATGTATAACTATACCTATAAGCTATTAAGCTATACCTACCAGCTATTTCCATAGTGGCTAGATTTTAAAAATGTCAAGATGTTTGAATTTATTTAAAAATGTATTTTGTATTGGTTGTTTATAGGTAATTACTTATTGTTGAAAATCTACAAATTCATAACATTCTAAACAATGCAAACGGTTTATCAATTATCCTCGTAAACATAAGATTAAACTAGATAAAATTGTGTACAATAATTTTGAAAATAATTTAGAAACCCTGATAAAAAATGGCCACATGCCCACATGGTGCATGATAATTGCGGTTCAATTTTTGTTAGCCGTAGATACCACAGAATAGAAGAATAGATAGGTACCTAATATAGATGAAAATTTATTATGAAATGAATAAATGATTAAATAATAAATAATAATATCACAGAAATTTTTATTTAATACCCGAAAGGTATTATAATGGTATAAATTATAATTATATCATTATATAAATTTTAAAAATATTAAAAAATAAAAACCTGGGAAAATTTTTAAAATATCAAATGTTTACACAATAATATTAATTAATATAATTGTAATATAATATAATTGAATAATTGAATACGTAAACATTTTGATTTTGCGATTTTGTAAAAACTGCATTGACTAAAAAAAATAATTATAATATTATTATAATTTGAGAACCATTGGTTATGGAAAAATGGCTCTTAGAGCATGACGATCATAGAATAATAATACTCTATACATAGACCGATAGACCTATAAAGAGTCTTTATAGGTCTATAACTCTATGATGACGTATAGCCTTCAATCATATTTAGTTCCACTTCTGATTAAAATACTTGATGAATCATATATTACCTTTTAATAGTTTTACTTCTTAAATAAGTTACCAATCAAAGTATAGTTAATATAGGTATCTAATTATATTTGTAATATAGACAATATCAATATGTCAATATAGTATAATTGATTAATGTATTCAAGAATTGCTTTTATTAATTTATTAATGATGATAAATGTACAATAGTTGATATAATGTAATTACTATGGAATATTATTAAAAAATATTTTTTAGTAAGTTCCTACATATTATTAAGTTTGATACTTACTGATTAACTTTAAAATAAAGAAATGAGAAAATATTCCTTAATTTTCATTCTATGTAAAATTAAAATGTAGTTTTTATACAAATTTGGATGTTTATTGAAATAATGTTATAACTAGGTATCTACTAGTACAGTTAATTAAAACAGATTTTTCAACTATAGTTTTCTTGATAATTTGATATCTTTAATATATTATTACATTTACAAACATACTTTAATTTGAAACATATCATAAAGTTCATTTGAAAAATTAGTTTGATTGTTTTTAACATGAATTGAGAAATTGAACAAGTGTTTTATTTAAATATTATTTAAAATAATTAATTATTTTAAACTTACTCAATATCCCATATTTTGAATTATTAGATTGGTATACATTTTTATTTTAGATTATTTTTGCAAATTATTAAAAAAACATCTAGATTATAAAAATGTATCTATTGAAGAACATAATTTAAATTATCGCGCACTCTGCGAAGTCTTTCCAAAAATATAAAAACTAAATTATTAGAACAATATAGGACTCAATATGAGTTGAACCAAGAACAAATAGTAAATATAAACTTAATATGATATATTTTTTTTTGGAATATTTAATTTCTCGCAAAGTACATCTAGTACATCTATATTATCTATACACCTATTATATATCAACACCTATTTTAGTGTCCTTCAGTCAATTTTGATTTAATATAGCATCATTACTCTTGAATCAAATTTATTTGAAAAAATAGATATTTATATATTTTTTTTAAATATTTATAATTTAAGTTGTACAGAGCATGCTCATAATAGAGTAGGACGGGTAGGTTAAACATTTGTAATGATACTATAAGCTTTATAGTTCTTTATGGTATAAAGCATAAATGTATATTTAAATATCCGCACTAACATATCAAAAGAGTATTAATCCACATTGAATTCATTCCCTAAATCAGTACCCACAATTTATTTAAAGATTAAATTAGTAAAAAAATGGAAATTAATTACGTAATCTTATTGTAATATTTATTTTTAAATCATCAACTTGATAAATAAATAAAATTTATAGTAACAGAATAAATCTTCATAATTTATAAGAAATATTCATCACATTTTTTTTAATTATTGGATAAACAGCTTCATATTTAAATATTTACAAATATAATAATTAATTAGTGTGTATCTAAATACACTAATACCATAGGTATGTGACAAAGTGATGGTTGTCTTTGGGTTTACTACCCTTCCCCAAAAACTCATGATTTTAACCTAAACATCAAGTTAGTTAAATTTATTTGTTTAATCTGTGATAAAAAAAATGTTTAGGTATTCACATCTCAAATGAGTAATGACCTATATCAATTGTTAATAAAAATCTAACTCATAATATAATTTTGCATATGTGAAACTACTTATATGATTTAAAAAAATTATAAATATATATTTGTATTTGATTAGGTATATAATAGTTTTTTTAGTCAAACATAATATTTAAATAATTTATCCTTCTTATTAATTTATAATAATATGTAATATGTGTGTGTTGTGTTTTTTTTTTATAAATTATGGTTATTATTATTTATTAATAAACAGTTATATTATTAGTGTAATACAATGTATTGAACAATCTTTGTGTTAATAGGCATTAGGTATAAAAATTTAAAGAAAAGCATGATAAAAAATATTAAGTGCAGAAGAGAGTGATAAAACATTTATTGAAATTGAACAATCAAGAACAATTAAATACAATTTTACATGATTTCACTGTACCTGAATTCAATATTATTTATATTTAAATAATCCTGCATTATTTTAATCAAGGTAAAATTTAATTTAAACAGTATTGCATATAAATACAATTTCAAGCAATTATAGATTATTATATTTTAATTAAACCTAGTGTGATGTAATATTAAGCAATCAATGTAATTTATTTATTTTAAATTGTTTTCAGACCATTAGATCACAAATTCACAATTTAATCAATTTTAATCAATTGAGTGATAATACTCTACTCTAAAATATGCCTATTCAATTATTCATTCAAATTCAAAAGAATGTCATAAACGACATAAACTTATAAGTTTATGTGTTATGACAAACATCTAGTTAAAATAAGATATTTGGTACAACTTATCATAAATCATAATGACCTCATCACTTCTCTAACTATACTGTCTGTATGTCATGTTTCGTCTTAAAATATCTTGCGGTATCATGTGTGCAATTGTAAATTAATATTTTATTTTTATTAATAATTACATTATAAAACACTATTAATATTTAATTATGTTTTGTATCAAAAATGTCTTATCACGCAACAAATGTTTAGTTAAAAATATAGGTATATCTTAGAATTTGAGTCAGATGTTTTTTAATTTTTTTAGTAGACCAAAATGTGTTAATTTGTAATGTTTGTGAAACAAAAGTGTGTATGAATATGGTTTATTATTACTCGACAATTCAACATCTTCATCAGAAAACATAAATGGGCATTTAAGTGCGTTGAAAATTTCCCAAGTACAAGTAAAATACTTACACAACAATTTATATAATGAACACTATGAAGAAGTCTATACTCAGTCACAACTCACCATCTTCTTGCATTTAATATTTTAAAATGACTCGATTTATATCTTTACTTCCTGAACAAATTATGGCAAAAACGGGTATTTGAATAAGGTAACAAATTACTTCTGTGAATATTTTGAGCAAAGATAATTAAATAAAATTTATTATATTAATAAAAAATTCAAAAAAGCATTTTGCTGATCTAAATATTGAAATTAACTTTGTATTTAACAAACTAAATTTTAGATTTTTACTCAATTTAATTGCATGATTTGAAACTCGTGAAATTCCACCGGCAGATTATATTTCTATATTGAAGAAGCAAAAGAAAAAGAAATTCAATTTTTTAGAGAAATCAGTAATACATATAATAAAAATTAGGATTTTGTCTATTTTATCAAAAAATTAAGGCTATTACTCAGTTTTAGAAACATCAAGGATATTTAATGGAAAATTAGATGTTAGTCATTAGTTTTCAATGTACATAATATGTACTTCCAATTTTCGTTCATTTAAGTTCAAAAATATCAAAAAATCTTTAATTATTCAATGTAATTTCCTGGTATGGTGGTATTTATTTATTTATTGATATGAAACGGGACAAGCCCAATACAAATATTGATATTAATCTTAAAATATAAATTAAAATACAAGACATGGTGAACATAACATAAATAATTGGTTGTCCCCCAATAGAAACAATTCGCTCATCTCATCATGCGTGGTGTAGGACTGTTTCGCAAATAATTCACAGAACAAAAAGGAATATGAAAAGGGAAGACACTGCGAGAATTTGAAATCCTAAAATTAATCTTTTTTAAAAGAACTGGCGAGTCAATTCGACCATCAATGAGTTTTCCCAAGAATAATAGATTTATTTGAACTCTCCTAACATCCAGCATTGTCAAGCCCAGGTGGCAAAGTAGTAAGTATCTACTGGGTTGCAGTAATGAGGTGGACAATCAATTTGTGAGTATATGTTTAGTATGTGACTTACTTTGTTTTATATTACCAGGCACGGCAGGTTCTATTATAATATCAGATGAATGGAGAGTATATTCTTGTTTATAAAGTAGATGCTATGATCATATAGAATACTAGAACAGTTAACCATTCAAAAAACTTAATTAATCCAACTGGCAACTACTGGAGCTCACAGTGCTCACACACACAAGCACATAGCAAATAGCAATTGAATATTCACGGGGAGCCGGAGTATTAATAACCAAAATCCTACGAAAATTGCATGGAACATCAACTGAATTGTTGTCACGTCATTTAATTGAAGCATGGTACCTACCATACCCGTTAACAAGCAAGATACATTTTTTTTAAAATTTTTAAGTAATTGTAATGTACTAAAACTTTATTACCAAAAATAAATTATAATAAAATAATATTTTTGACATTTTTTTTATACATTTTTTTTTACCGATATTTCAAATGTAATCCGTTATTTTAATTAATAAAATAACCCAATTTTATGATTTTTTAGTTGATTATTTTTAAATTAATTATCGGTCCGGTAGGTCACGTATAAATGTATAATAAACGAATTCCAATTTTCCAGATATAATGAAATACAATATAAACAGTAAAACTAATTAAGGAAAATTGTTTTTAATTTTTCAGAGCTTTATTTAAGCCTCGAAGAAAACTGAAAATGACAACTTTTAACTGTATAAATATATAATAGAATTAATTTAATTATTGCATATTTTCGTCATTTTTTATGATATTTATTATTTTAATGCATTTCTGCATGCAAATTTTTATGATTTTCAATACCTACGGTAACTTCCAAGCACTGAAAATAAACAATTTTTGAAATATTTTGATTTATTTTCAAATTAGGATAATGTACATAACTATTTAGTATATAGTAAAATATGTAATAACTAATATTATAATAATAATATCGTGTGCGGTATGCCGTAGATATGAAATTTTTGCTATTTAATAGAATATTATAACTATACTAAACTGTTATAAAATATTGTAAAACAAATTTATGGTTTATAACTGTACCTAGTACCTACCTACGACCTACCACCTATGTCCTACGTATTACATCCTACTAGATAGTAACTATAAAAAATATTGAAATATTAACAATTAATAACTAGGGTTTAGGACTAGGATTTGGGTAAAAAATTGTTTTTTTTTTTTAATTTTTATATTATTTTAATTTGTTACCTATAAATCTATTCTGTGATTAAACCATAGACCATAGTATATATAGACTAATAATAGACTTATGAGTTATGACTATTGAATATTGACTTGACTAATGAGTAGTAAGAGTAATGACTAATGACTAATGAGTAATGACTAGAGAGCACGGTCTTAGAATCTTCTCTAGAAGATATCTTTAGTTTATTAGTTATCTAGTAACTTAGTTGGTATTTGGTAACAATGGTAACATCAATACATTTATGGATTAAACTATGGTTAAACAGTGACATCTAGTGATCTATTCTATTCAGATATTACGATTATTTCGTTACTAACTTCTATATCATCAGTAAGATCATATCGTAAATTCGTAACTCACTTTGATTATCTACTTCAATCTTTTTTGTTGTTACTGTACGTATATTGCGTGTACCTATCGGCTATTCTATTACTGATATACGCCTATTCAGTATACCGACAAAATACTTACATTCTCACGGTTTTAAGTTTTTATCCATTTCAATCCGTTGAGTATCGTCCTAAAATTTTACAATGGTTGCGTTTTCGGGATCTGGCGATTCCAAACAGGCGACTAATGCCTATAAAGACAAGAGCAAACCTGCCGAAATAAGAAAAAGCAACATCTCAGCTGCTAAAGGTTTGAGCGAAACATATAACAATCATTATTATTTAGTTTATTTATTTCGAAACACCGATTTGAGTTTTATGTAAGAAACTAACTCAAATATTGTATATTGGATTCAAACAAATTAATTTTCTTGTATCAATCAAAAAAAAAAAAAAATGATTGTGATTTCCAATTGCCCATTTTTCGTCTGTGTGTTATTTCACTTAAGATTGTAACTCTATTTTATGTGTTTATTTAATTGATATGATATAAGTTCTTGTGAATGTAGAACAAATATTTGTTTTTGTCTTTTTATTTTAAAATGTATCAATATACTTAGATGAAAAATTATTTTTGTTTTTAGCTGTTGCTGATGCTATCCGTACAAGTTTGGGTCCAAAAGGAATGGATAAAATGGTAAATATATGTTACCTATTCAATTGAATAAGTAGGTACCTTTATTTAGGTAAATGGTATTAAAATAACAATTCTTAAAATAATGGTAATAAAATATTTGCTGTATATATTTTGGCTTAAAAAAACCCTAGTCAATCTTTTATTCGGTTATAATACTTATAGTTCTCCTTTTTTTATAATACTATCAATATAATCTATCAAAATGCCTATCTATGGTCTTATGGCCTTGTGTGGTCGTGTACCTATACTAGTATGAGTTATTTTCAAGTTATATAGTAGATATTGTTATAGGTAATTGACATTTGTAATTTTATAGTATTCATGAGTATATAATACATTTATGCATATGCGGTTGCAATATTAGTTTTAAGTTAAATGATCATGGTATATGAACAACATGAACTAATAAGTACAATTTAATTAGCACTCAAACTTAATTATTTTAAATATACTTAATTTTAACTTATTACATTATAATTTTATTGTATTTTCAGATCCAATCAGCAAATGGCGAAGTTGCTATAACAAATGATGGTGCTACAATTTTGAAACAAATGAATGTTATACATCCAGCAGCAAAAATGGTAATTCAGTTTATTAGTTACAAATTGTATCAAAACAGTTGTGTAAATTTTTTTTAATGCTATTGTAATATTTTGGCATAGTCAGTATAAGTAATGAAATCATCTTTATAAAACTTTTATTGTGATTAACTTTTTTCACTGAAATTAAATGATTTTCCAATTATCTAATTTTTTTTTTGTTGGTTAAATAGGTTTTTTAAAGTTAGGTTGGTATGGGTATAAGTAGTCTGTATTTAATTTCATCCAACTAGTCCTAATATTATTAAAATAAACTAATTTATAAATCAATACACAAACTTTTCTATTGTTAAATAATATCTTTAATATTGAATATGTTTTGACAATTTGATTAATAAATTATAATAACATTCACGATAATTATATTTTTAGAATTCTTATTATTTTTCAAAAAATTATAATTAAAAGATTAAAAATATATACATAATATGACGTATTATTGTATTAACTATTTAATATTAATAATTGATGTTGGTATTTTTTACTAATGTATTTGAATTTTTTTTATACTTAGTTAGTTGAATTATCAAATGCTCAAGATGTTGAAGCAGGAGATGGTACAACTAGTGTGGTTGTTATAGCTGGAGCCCTATTGGAAGCTTCTGAAAAACTTTTGCAAAAAGGTATCCATCCTACTGGAATTTCAGATGGATTCCAAAAAGCTGCAGCTAAGTCTATTGAGATAATAAAAAATATGGCTACTCCAATACTGCTAACTGATAGAGAAAGTTTAGTTAAAAGTGCTTCGACTGCTTTAAATTCTAAAGTGGTTTCACAACAATCTTCATTATTAGCTCCTTTAGCTGTTGATGCAGTTCTAAAAGTTGTTGATCCTGCAAAAGACACCAACGTTGATCTCAAAGTATAAATAATTATAATTTGTGAATGTATTAACTAATGTTAATATATTTATTTTTATTTTCTAGGATATAAAAGTTATTAAAAAATTAGGAGGAACTGTTGAAGATACCAAGTTAATTGATGGTCTGGTGTTTACCCAAAAATCTTCAAATGTAAATGGACCAAGAAAAATTGAAAAAGCCAAAATAGGACTTATCCAATTTTGTATATCACCTCCTAAAACTGACGTAAGTGTAACATACTTAATAAACCCATATCTTACATAAATCCAGTGAGTCCAATGATAAACAAAACTGCTCATATTTTGCATCATTGCATAAGACACATTATTAAATGGCAAAACAACGTGATAAAAGTAAATGGACTTGGTAGATTTACATAGGATAGTTTAAAATATATACATTGTACTTATAAGTATATTAAGTTTTAAATTAGAGGAAATTTTATTTTTGATACATTAAAATGATATTTAGGTAAACATTAAAACATAATAATATTTTATACTTTTCATTCAAATATATTAGAATTTAGTGTACCTATAACAATATAAAAGTATACATGATATTGTTTTTTCTAAATCTATTAATATTTTTTATTATTATAATTTTAAATTTTTTGAATACAAAATTTTAATTTAATATTTAAAAATATGAGTATGATCACATTAACTCTATAATTACAACTTAAAAACTACTTTTCCAAATTTCAAATGTTATGTATCGAAATACTCCAAAAATAATTATGCTTTGGAACTAAAGGAATTAAAATTAAAAATATGTTACTCTATTTTGATTGGAAATCATATAAAAAAATTATTTTCTGAAATGATATGATACATTATGTGATAATAAGTGTTTAACAATAAAAAATGTTCTGAAAACATCTTAGTAGCTCCCATGAAAAACTAAAAAAAATATTCATTATTACAAATACAACTTGGTTATAATTGAAATGATTATATAAATTATATTATATATATTATATTATAAATTAGTTACTTTATTAATGTAAATATTTTGCGTCATTTAATGAAATTATTAAAATTACATGTAAGAATTAAGTCAGAAGGAACTAAATAATGAATACAGCTGTTGTTAATAGTGTTCATTTAGATTTATAAAGGGAATAAAAAAATGTATGATAATACATGTAAAGAAAAAGGATTTGAGTTTAGAATTATATACAATCGATTGATCATATTGTTACATGTGCTATGAAACACCTTATGAGTAATTTCAACATCTTTTGAATGCTTTAAATATTTTAAATTATACACCTGAGTAATAAGTATTTCAAAATTAATAAATTATTAAAGCTATATAAAAAAAAATATGTATATATATATTCTTAGGAATAATCTTTGTAAGCTAATGATATAGTAAACCTAAGGACACCTAATTACGATAAAGATCGTATGATTTGTGCTTTTATTCTGATATATTAAATAGTTAATTAAATATTTAATTATTAAAAAATTGTAAGTAATTCTTGATGAATAATTTTTCCAATGATAATTGTGACATATGATGACATTATGCTAGATAGGGACATATGAAAACTTTGATTATAATTTCATATTTAATCTGATGTTACAAAAATATCTATTTATTCAATTAAATTACAATATTGTTATGTTAAATTACAGTATGATGATATATAAGCCTTAGGACACCTAATTACGATTAAGATCGTATGATTTGTTTTTTTTTCTGATGTATGTTGACTGTTTAAAATAAATATTGGTTAAATGACTTATGATGAATTGAACTTAGGACACCTGTACGACACCTTTTTAGGTGATTGAGTATAACATTTTAACTGAAAGTCAAAAAAAAAAAAATTAAAAAAGTTAAAATCAGTTTATTATTAAATTTTTTTTATGATGACAAAAAGCCTTAGGACACCTAATTACGATATTTGTCGAATGATTTGTGCTTTTTTTTCTGATTTATTAAATAATTAATTAAATATTTAATTATTAAAAAATTGTAAGTAATTCTTAATGAATAATTTTTCCAATGATAATTGTGATATATGATGACATTATGCTAGATAGGGACATATGAAAACTTTGATTATAATTTCATATTTAATCTGATGTTACAAAAATATCTATTTATTCAATTAAATTACAATATTGTTATGTTAAATTACAGTATGATGATATATAAGCCTTAGGACACCTAATTACGATTAAGATCGTATGATTTGAATTTTTTTCTGATGTATGTTGACTGTTTAAAATAAATATTGGTTAAATGACTTATGATGAATTGAACTTAGGACACCTGTACGACACCTTTTTAGGTGATTGAGTATAACATTTTAACTGAAAGTCAAAAAAAAAAAATTAAAAGAGTTAAAATCAGTTTATTATTAAATTTATTTTATGATGACAAAAAGCCTTAGGACACCTAATTACGATATTTGTCGAATGATTTGTGCTTTTTTTCTGATTTATTAAATAATTAATTAAATATTTAATTATTAAAAAATTGTAAGTAATTCTTAATGAATAATTTTTCCAATGATAATTGTGATATATGATGACATTATGCTAGATAGGGACATATGAAAACTTTGATTATAATTTCATATTTAATCTGATGTTACAAAAATATCTATTTATTCAATTAAATTACAATATTGTTATGTTAAATTACAGTATGATGATATATAAGCCTTAGGACACCTAATTACGATTAAGATCGTATGATTTGAATTTTTTTCTGATGTATGTTGACTGTTTAAAATAAATATTGGTTAAATGACTTATGATGAATTGAACTTAGGACACCTGTACGACACCTTTTTAGGTGATTGAGTATAACATTTTAACTGAAAGTCAAAAAAAAAAAATTAAAAGAGTTAAAATCAGTTTATTATTAAATTTATTTTATGATGACAAAAAGCCTTAGGACACCTAATTACGATATTTGTCGAATGATTTGTGCTTTTTTTCTGATTTATTAAATAATTAATTAAATATTTAATTATTAAAAAATTGTAAGTAATTCTTAATGAATAATTTTTCCAATGATAATTGTGATATATGATGACATTATGCTAGATAGGGACATATGAAAACTTTGATTATAATTTCATATTTAATCTGATGTTACAAAAATATCTATTTATTCAATTAAATTACAATATTGTTATGTTAAATTACAGTATGATGATATATAAGCCTTAGGACACCTAATTACGATTAAGATCGTATGATTTGAATTTTTTTCTGATGTATGTTGACTGTTTAAAATAAATATTGGTTAAATGACTTATGATGAATTGAACTTAGGACACCTGTACGACACCTTTTTAGGTGATTGAGTATAACATTTTAACTGAAAGTCAAAAAAAAAAAAAATTAAAAGAGTTAAAATCAGTTTATTATTAAATTTTTTTTATGATGACAAAAAGCCTTAGGACACCTAATTACGATATTTGTCGAATGATTTGTGCTTTTTTTTCTGATTTATTAAATAATTAATTAAATATTTAATTATTAAAAAATTGTAAGTAATTCTTAATGAATAATTTTTCCAATGATAATTGTGATATATGATGACATTATGCTAGATAGGGACATATGAAAACTTTGATTATAATTTCATATTTAATCTGATGTTACAAAAATATCTATTTATTCAATTAAATTACAATATTGTTATGTTAAATTACAGTATGATGATATATAAGCCTTAGGACACCTAATTACGATTAAGATCGTATGATTTGTTTTTTTTTCTGATGTATGTTGACTGTTTAAAATAAATATTGGTTAAATGACTTATGATGAATTGAACTTAGGACACCTGTACGACACCTTTTTAGGTGATTGAGTATAACATTTTAACTGAAAGTCAAAAAAAAAAAATTAAAAGAGTTAAAATCAGTATTATTATTAAATTTATTTTATGATGACAAAAAGCCTTAGGACACCTAATTACGATATTTGTCGAATGATTTGTGCTTTTTTTCTGATTTATTAAATAATTAATTAAATATTTAATTATTAAAAAATTGTAAGTAATTCTTAATGAATAATTTTTCCAATGATAATTGTGATATATGATGACATTATGCTAGATAGGGACATATGAAAACTTTGATTATAATTTCATATTTAATCTGATGTTACAAAAATATCTATTTATTCAATTAAATTACAATATTGTTATGTTAAATTACAGTATGATGATATATAAGCCTTAGGACACCTAATTACGATTAAGATCGTATGATTTGTTTTTTTTTCTGATGTATGTTGACTGTTTAAAATAAATATTGGTTAAATGACTTATGATGAATTGAACTTAGGACACCTGTACGACACCTTTTTAGGTGATTGAGTATAACATTTTAACTGAAAGTCAAAAAAAAAAAATTAAAAGCGTTAAAATCAGTATTATTATTAAATTTATTTTATGATGACAAAAAGCCTTAGGACACCTAATTACGATATTTGTCGAATGATTTGTGCTTTTTTTCTGATTTATTAAATAGTTAATCAAATATTTAATTATTAAAAAATTGTAAGTAATTCTTAATGATTAATTTTTCCAATGACATTTGTGACATATGATGACATTATGCTGGATAGGGACATAAGAAAGAACGATAATAAATTTCCTACAGTATTTATCATTGGCTATTACATTAATTAGTTTGATATAACTTTTTGTATTCTTGAATTGTTTGTTATTACATAAAAGTATAAACCTTTTATTCATTTTTTACTTAAATATCTCTTCTACAATTAGTAAATTTGTTATTCTTATATTAATTATAATATATTGAAATGTATTGTAATAATGTTTTTTATAATTTATAATCTTTCCATGTATACATTTTAGTATTCCGATTGATATATTACTTTTAAGAGTTGTTTTTCTCACATGTTATTTTTGTCTTATGAATGAACTGTCAATTTAATGTTCATTAGAATCTGGGGTTAATTCTCTTATGTGTTTCGTAGGTTTTTATAATATATTTGTGAGTTGACTTATTGTCAAATTTAATGATTATGATATTTTCTAATACACATTAAAAGTTCTGAGTTGATCTTTATAGTATTTTTATCTTTAAATTTAATAACATACTATATGTATTATTCTCTAATTATAATAATATTAATAATGTAAAACAAATTAAATTAGATTCTTTGGTATAACATTTTCCACATTTTGCATTATTTAAATAGATACAATAAATGCTTTGCATTCTCTTAATAGTTTACTTAAAATATAATAGTACTATTGAAAATGTAGTTTTGAAAATAAATATAAATTTTAGTTCCTTGATCCTTAACATTTATTTTTTGGTAAATTAATTATACTTTTATGCACATGATGGATTTATGATAGGGACATGTGAAATGTATGATGGTTCTGGTATTCCTTAAATTGATTAATTATAAATAATAAAAGTATATACCTATACATCACATTTTTTAAAATTATGCTTTAATATATTTATTATTTAATTATAATTTAAGTTTTTAATATGCTTGATAACACTACAAATTTATTCCTATTCGAATGTTTATATAGGTTATGTTTATTAACTATTATCCATTTAAATATAAACTCAATATTCGCTCAATAATTATTTATGTTATTTGTTTAATACGTCTGCATTAGGTTACACAAAAGTTCTTCATAAGGTGTAAATGTTGACTAAAAACGTGCAATTTATTGTTATATGCTTGATACCCTTTGATCTTTACGAGATTTCAATTTCAATCTTTTGTTCTAACTATTATTCAACATTGTTTTTATTAAGAGCTATTCCGAAACGAACCATTCGTCATTGAGCTGTAAATGTTTATCAAGTCCAATGTCTATTTATCTATCTAGCACGTAGGAAATAAAAAAAATATTAGTGATAATTAACCACAGTATACATTTATTATTTATTGAAACATGACTGCTAATATTGTTGTGAAGAAACAACGTTTTATTAAACAAATTATTTTAATAATAAAAATGAATTAAAGAGAAATCTTTACAGTGTTGTGTTTTACGTGAAATACCTTTCGAGTACAAAATTATACGTCGTAAAAAACTATTATATTTCGAACAAAATGTTGCAAGGAACGTGTGATAAATCGAACGATTTGAAAATGAATGCAGCTAGTGGTGGATGGTCAGCTGTAAAATTACTCGAAAAGCTAAAATTTTGTAACAGCGGTATCATAAAAATCGGGACTCTAGAACGCGAACGTTCGTCGACCAAGAAACATGAACTTTGCGAAACCGGCCACAATTCGATACCCTCAGGGTTTCTGTTGCTAGTTGTTTTGATTGCCTTAAGTGGAATTTTCACAATCATAATGTGGTTCACGGAGTTTTACATGTTCCAAATCTTACAGTTTGTGACTATAACGCAGGGCAGTGCTTCGTATAGCATGTGGCAAAATCCATCCGTCAAGCCGTATGTGTCGATTTATCCGTTCAACTATACCAACATCAACCGGGTTTTGAAATACGGTGATACGCCCATAGTCCAAGAGTTAGGTCCGTTCGTCTACCGGGAGACGGTCGAACGGATTAACGTGGAATTCAACGCTAACGGTACTGTCACATACCAGGAGCGAAGAAGTAACGAGTTCGTACCCGAAATGTCTCAAGGCGACCCGGAACGACTAACTATAACCGTACCAAACTTGCCGCTAATCAGTGCTATATCGAAGAGCGCCGACACGTTTTACCTTACACAAAAGTTCATGTCACTATTTTTGGACGGGTTTAAAGTAAAACCTTTCCTACACCTAAAAATTAACGACTACTTTTGGGGCTATGAGGATAGTATATACACTCTGGCCCAAGGCCTGGCATCGACGGTGCACAGGGATGCCCGGCTGTCGAAGTTTGGGATAATTACCGGACGACGCGGTGTGTCACCCGACCGTATCACGATTCACAGTGGCGTTGGAAATCTAAACGAGCTCGGCGTCATCACACGCTACAACGGGTTGGACACATTAGATGTTTGGAAGACGGACGAGTGCAACAGGTTGGACGGCAGCGACGGATCCCAATTTCCGCCCACCACGTTGAGTCGTAAGTCGAAACTTTTCGTGTTTCACATGGACCTGTGCCGTCGATTTCCGCTGGTTTACAAGGAAGACATCGAAACAGTTCCCGGAGTGACAGCATTCCGTTTCCAGGCACCCAGAAACGTGTTTGACACACCTAATACAAACCCGGACAACGACTGTTATTATACTTCAGAAACATTTCCGCCATCGGGAGTGTTCAATTCATCACCTTGTAACGGCGCCCCAGTAATGATGTCATTCCCGCATTTCTATTTAGGCGATCCAGAGCTGAGAAGAGACATTCATGGAATGTCCCCTGATCCCGATCTCCATGAGACCTTTGTAGATGTTCATTCTAAATTGGGAGTGTCCCTGGGAGGCCGGTCCAGGTTTCAAGTGAATATCATGTTAAAGAAAGCTGATGGGATATCGCATTTCAAAAATTTCAAACAGGGAATAATACTGCCAGTCGCATGGATTGAAGTGAAAGTTGACAAACTTCCGGATGACATAAAGAGAACTCTTCAACAGACTTCTATTAGTATCAACCTCGGTGAGATATTGTTGAAGTGGACATCGTTATTGACACTTACATTATCTATGGTTTTTTTGGTCAGGAAAATCATATTAAAAGATTGTTTTATGTCTAATGAGAAACAAATTTTACCTATGAATAAATAATTGCTGTGTACTTAACACAATATATTGTATCTCTACTATAATTTGTATATTATTTATTTTTGAATGTAAATGTGTTCATCATATACTTTTTACATAATTTTGTAATATATTGTATACATATTTAGTCAATTATGTAATACTTCAAAATATGATACGACTTAATCTTTTTATTTTATAATACTGTAAAAACTGTTTTATTTTATGCTTTGTATATTTTTAGATATGCGTTAAATTTATTATTTTGTAAATTGTTATTTTTTATTACTATAGATTAAATGCGTATAATACATAATTGAACGTTAATAATTAATATACAATGAAAAAGTAATTATCCCATTTTTTTGAGTCTATTACTACCAAGATAGCGAATTTTTAAATTCTGATATCAATGGTTTTTATTTTAACTTATGTAATATATTAATCATAAATTACTAATTATATGAAGTGATATCATATCGTTACATTTTATGTTCTATGTTATAATTCTGAGAAGCTTATACTAATAATAGTGTATTTCTGAATAAAAACGATTTTAACTGATAATATTTGATTACTAATTTATTAAATCAGAATATGACTTCAAATCTTGTCATTAAAGTTATCTTGGGTTTAGGGTTTTTACGTTAAAATGTACGTATTTAAATTATTGAGTTCTAATTATGAGTCATTAAATTGTTATCTTTGCTCTTGCATTAATTATTAAAATTATTGTACGTCACAATCTTGCACATAATTTTATGTTGAATGATTTTAAGTAATGCTTTAATAAATTAACTTTGTTTTTGTTTTAGATGGATTATAATGTGGTCGTTTCCGATTATACTGCTATGGACCGTGTACTGCGTGAAGAACGTGCTTATATTTTGAACATTGTTAAACAAATTAAAAAAGCTGGCTGTAATGTTTTATTGATTCAAAAGTCAATATTACGTGATGCATTATCTGAATTGGCTATACATTTCTTAGACAAAATAAAATGTATGGTTATAAATAATATAGAGCGAGAGGACATTGATTATGTTTGCAAGGTATATTTTTGAAATGTAAAATTAAATTTCAATTTGGAAATAACTTGATAAAATTATATTCCAGACATTGAATTGTAGACCAATTGCAAGTCTTGATCACTTTGTTGCCGAAAACCTTGTATCAGCAGACTTGGTGGAAGATGTCATGACTGGTAACAGTCATTTTGTACAAATCACTGGCATCAACAACCCGGGTAGAACAGTTAGTATCATAGTTCGAGGTTCTAATAAATTGGTCTTGGAAGAAGCTGAGCGTTCAATTCATGATGCATTGTGTGTTATCAGATGTTTAGTAAAACACAGGTGAGTTATATTGAAAAGTGAATTATCAACAGTGTATTTTTACATAAAAATTCTGACCATTTCAGAGCATTGTTAGCTGGCGGTGGTGCACCTGAAATCGAAATTAGCTTAAAATTAGCTGAACTTGCAAGATTAGTTACTGGAGTTGATGCATACTGTTATAGAGCTTTTGCACAAGCTTTAGAAGTCATACCTTTAACATTAGCTGAAAATGCTGGTCTTAACCCCATCACTACAGTTACTGAGTTACGTAATAGACACTCTCAAGGTGAAGTTACTGCGGGTATTAATGTCCGAAAGGTAATTGTTAAAACTTATTATTATGCGTATAATATGCCTTAACTAATTATTCAATTATATTTTATAGGGAGCAATAACCAATATTCTAGAAGAAAATGTTGTACAACCATTATTGGTATCAATTAGTGCTATAACTTTGGCTTCCGAGACTGTCCGCAGCATTTTGAAAATTGATGATATTGTAAGTAATGTTTTATGTACTAGACTAGATTATAATTTGATTAATAGTTTTAGACAATTACCTAATAATTTTATTTATTTTAGGTCAATACTAGAGGATATTAGGAATGTCTACGTATTAATTTCTCTGGTAAGTAATAATACAGACAGTAAATTAATTATTATTCTTATTTATGAAATAAATTGATGTTTTCAGATCCAGAAGAAAGACTGCACATATAATATAACTAACATCCTAATACTCCAATTGGATCAAAAGTAAAACTTTAAGCATAAGCTTAATAATAATAAGTTTGCTCTTAGTGCAAATAATTTTCTTGTTGGAATTTTTTTTTACTTTATAATAACAATACACATAAAAATTACTATTTATCTAAATATTTTTTATTTATGTCCTTATGTAGCACATGTTTATTTATATTATGATTAAATGTATATTTTATGAATTGAATGACTAATAAGTATTACACTTTTTAATTTAAACAAATTGTTATACATAAAAATTAAAAAAAAAAAACAAGAAACAAAATAAAATTATAATTTGTAATACTAACATTACTCAATAATTAAAGTAAGATTTAATTTTTTTAATGCAATGTGTAAACAATACACTTTAATTTGTATGTACTAATTTAATATTAATGCTTAAAAATGATTTCCAATAAATAACATTTTTACAAAATATTTATTATACAAACAAAAACTATATTTTTTTTTATTATAATACATTCTATGTTGGTGGCCTCGCTACGGTTATTATTTAAGGGGCATCATTTAGGTAATTTATAATTTTGTCTTAGCTGTAAATGATTATTGGTGCGAATGAAATTCAATGCGAGTACCGGTTGGAGCTGCAGATGGATAACAATAAATATTTTAAGATAACTTACTTATTAATTTGACAAAATTAAAGTTAATTAACGTTGTCTGATCTTGATTCTAGAAATATCTTTTAAGTTCAGCAGAATAATGTCTTTAAATCGTATGAAACATTTTTCATTTTTTAATTTTAATTTTAATTATGGTTTGTAAAAATTCATATTCATATTTATAAATTTTTCATTAACACTTTATTATAACTAGAGCATGGATTTTTATGCACTTAAAAATTTCGAAATATTCTATATAACATATATGCAGTAAAAATTATGAAAATTGTAAAAAATATGCAAGAATTATTTATTTTAAAATTTACAATAAAACTTATAATAATTAATTACTTAAATACTTAATAAAAAAATCATTTTTAAAATAATTAATCATGTGCATTTCAAGTTATTCTTCTGTGAAGCTGTGTCGTTTATCGATTAACATATTTTTAAAGACTGAGAACGAACGTTTGACGTCAACCGAAGTTTATTGGTGGCATATTTGAAGTTTACGTCATAATCAATTATTTATCTTATTACTAAATATATATATAAATTATTATTTAATGACTATGAAAATTAGTTTTAATTTTTCTATTTGACAAAATATTATTTTATACATTTTTTAAAATTTTTGCTTCAATGTGCAATAAATTTTGAATTTGGCCAAATAATGCAAAAAAAAATGTCACCATTAGCTTCAAATTATGATGATTCGTGGAGATAAATGACAAAAATATGCAATTGCATAGAAATCCGCGCTCTAATTATAATATAAGATTTAATTTTTTCAAAATATTCTGTATGATCTATAGAAAATTTTCTGCAGTTCAAATTATTTTCAGAATCAAAATCGGACATAATAAAGTAACTTTAATTTAAAATTGACGGCAGTAGCGAGGCACCTTAACAAAAGTAGTAAGCATTACATCAAAAACTAATTTCAAACATAATGTTGAAATTATATTGAAAAAAAAAAATACAAATTAAAGTTATTTGTGCAAGGAAAAATAGTTATTATGTTTTATTGTAAATTCTACTTTTTTATTTATTTGTTTTAGTTACTATTTGAACAAACAAAACACCATATTAGAATAATAATTTAATAAGACCAGTGGTGCTGATCCTATAGTTTAACTTGTGACAAATGTCATAAGTAATTTAAGTGGATATTTAAATTATACAAACAGTTATGTTCAGATTAGTCTTAATTAAATAAGATCCAAAAAAACTTAATTGCAGAAAAAGAATATGACACGGTCCGTTAAAAATTAGATCTATGTATCCTCACACAGGAAAAATCCACTATGGCAGTGTCTTTCAAGAATGCACAGAACTGATTTACATTGAGCAGTAGCATATCCTCTCGTTAGGTTTCTCAAAAGTAATATATTAATATAGTGGTTTATAAGCTCCACTTCTCTCGACTCCAATGCAGAGAGTTCGTAATTTTTTTAGTGAATTGATTGATTTTGTTACTTTTGTTAGTGAATTAAATGATGATCCAGCAATTCCAACCAAGACTTCAAACGACGATACAGATTTACCGGTTACTGATAAATTTTGTAGGTCTTTAAAATTATTGGTAATTGCAAACAAATGTTCATAAGTCAAGCGTTCACCTCTTAATTGCAAATCAACTAATGGCCATTGTGTTTTGAATAGTGGTAATATTACTTCTGGCCCTTGGTCGTAATCCAGAGATAAGGCAAATTTTTTCAGCTTCATATTAAGGCTTGCGATTGATTCCATAAATGCAAGTGTCACGTCTACACCAAAAAATTCAAGGCTCACAAGGTGAGAAGAACACAGTTTAAATACTTCTGTTAAATCTTCAATAATAAAGTTACTGTTTTGCATATCAATAAGACAAAACTTACGAAGTTGTTTTGGTATTATTCCCAATAGTTTTTTCTTATCAATATTGTGTAATTCAGGTTTATATAACACTAGTTCTTCTAGTGACTGAAGTCTGTTTACTTTGTACAGTTCTTCTTTAGAACTTAATTCAAGATTATTAATTTTCAATACTTTCAATTGTTTAGTTACGTTTAATAACGCAGGTAAAATGCCGTCATTACATTTTACTGGGACAAAAACTTCTAGATAAACTACTTTGCCTCCTAAAAATGACCACACAGTGTATACCCATTCCCGGTTAGGTCCAATTGCATCAAAAACGATACAAAACGCAAAAAAAGGGCGCAAACTTTTAGTATATATTTTGAGCACATCAATCATTTTGTCATTTTTCATACCTCTTAAACATATAACTTCATTTTTTAAAAATCTTGGTTGAATAGTCACATTATACCATGACCAACAAACACTTGATGCAACTTTTATGTCTTCCCATTTTAAAAATGTAAATATATGAGATATCATCTGTTAACACAAACATTTTAAATTAAAATATATTTTAATTTCTTGTGTTAATTGTAATGATATAGTTTAAATTTTAAAATGTATAAATAAGGGGTAAGTAAGATCAGTGGCAAGGTCCATCAATACTCCTGGCCATTTAACATAGCTATTTGTGCCTTTTTATATTTTAAACCCTTCCCCTACTTTGGACATATTCTAAATAAAATGAACATTATTAATATTACAAACAACATAGGCATATTTTATTTTGGATTTTGTGCTTCTCTTTTTGCTGTGCCTCTGGTTTGGGCTCTAAAGATCAGTATTCACAAATTGAATGATTGGAAGTGCTTTAAAATATTACAAATATTTAGTCATTAATATATCACTAGTATCAATTGAACCAGTGTAGTAAAATAATAATAATAATAATAAAAGGGAATTTCCTAACAATTGCCATCCTATAATAATTTTTAGAAGTAGGTCTGAATATAGTAATTTACATCATAAATTAAAAAAAAAATTCCATAAGCTAATGTGTCAAAATATAATATGAATCCTCTTGATCTTAATTCTCAACTAGTAGCTAATGGCATTTAAAAATAATCATCTCACATAAAAATATTCTTATTAAATATGACAAAGAGCAAATTTAATGGGTAATAGTTACATAGTAGTAATAAAAACATTCAATATTAGGCAGAAATTGTAGAACAAAATATTTTCAGAACATATGTATCAATGTTTTCGATTTATTGACATTATTTTAATGATGTATTCATGTATAGTAGAGAACATTTGTATATAAACAATCAAATTCATACTCACTTCAACAGGTAAATTGTCAAACGTTTTTTCGTTATCCATAGCGAAATTAGAGTAGGTACACACTACACTGTCTACACTTGAGTACAAAAGCACAACGCACAATAATTTTAAATTTTAAATCATAAATTAGAGAGTGGACGCTGGACGGAAATAAGATTAGTTAGTATGTTACTACCACTACAGGCGTACAGTTGGTACTTGGTAGCTATAATATAGTGTCCCTACATATTTAGACGGCAGTGACAAAAATACGAAATTACTGAATGCCGGTTGGTGGATGGACTATGGAGGCAAATTTATTATCATTTGCTTATTACACATTGTACGCGGTAGCATATAAGCATACCATACATTGTTAGAGACCCATGGGAAATCGAGAGCTCTCATTGGTTTTATTACGTTTGTGATAACATTTTAACACCATCAATATTCAATGTTTTCAAATTTTGAATTCTATTTATATTATGATATAATATTAATTGTTTTCTTGTAAGTGTTAAATTAATTAATTTTATTCATGTAGTTTGTAGTTAGGACTTAAGAATTAAGATACTTACTTATGAAATAAATAGTTTATTATTATTCAATATATATAAAATACTTACGAACACATAATTCGCTACCCATTTCATTTGGAATACTTGAATGAAATCCACAATTATTTTACAAAACAAAACTGATGAAGATCAAGTAAAATTACAAGTTATTAAAGTTAAAATTCAAATTACGTGTAATGGTACAACCAGTCAGTTTTAAAATCCACATAATATAAAATAAAAATAACAAATTATGAGTTCTTTAAGTTAAAATTCAAGTTGCTTGTAGAGGTAGGTAGGTACATACAATCAGTTTTAAAATTCACATAATGTAATTAACAATAATAAATTATAAGTTCTTAAAGTTAAAATTCAAATTGCGTGTAGTCACAAATAATCTTAAAATTACAAATATTTACCTACAATGAACCATGACTTTTTGCATTAGGCTGATTAGAATTAATATTTAGGTTCAAATTTCTTTTTCGTTTTTTAGTAGTATTTTCTCCTAATGGAAGTCTACTAGCTAACAACCGTTTGCTGCCTTTTGTTATACCTACACTTCGTCGAGCTATTGTGGTAGGTTGAACCTTAATAGTTGCACCGTCACTATTTCTCAATGGTAGACAATTCCCTGCTGTATGTAAAAAATTCCCATTGCCCTTGGCTTTTAATTTTTTTTAGTCCTGTTGTTGATGACCCGTAAGTAGTATTACAGATGTTTAATAAGTTTAATACATTTTCAAATTTGCCTATTTCATTTGGTTCTTTACTGGTACTTGGCATGGGTTCTATTAAATTTAATTCTTGTACATTTGTATCATTAGTACTTAGTAGTATCATTCGTTTCTGTATCATTTATTTGTTCTATTTCTGGTTTTTCTATCATAAATGGATCATAAAATGATTTATCCAAGACTTGTTCTCCAAAAGCAATTTTAGCAATATTAAAACGGTCTGTAGGTGTTATTGAAGGAAAATTATCAGATTTAATATTGAAAAATTGAAAAATAGCATTCTGATGCTTACAAAACTTTCTAGCCAAGGCAGTAGAACATGAAAAGAGTCCAAATTTGATATTAACATAATACAATAAATTTTTTCTTGTTCACTTGGCACTAAAAATTCATTATAATTATCTTGTACTATCATGTCTTTTTTTTTATGGTACGGTATGGTCACATTCTTCTCCTGGAAGAAACGAAATGGAGTACGTGCACTACGAGATTTTTTTTATTATATATCAATTACATAATGTAAAAAACCACATTTTATTCATGAATTTATTTATAATAATTGATATTACCTAATTATATTTATTTATCTCATATAAAATTGTTAAAATTACTAATGAGAAGGGCCATCTTGGTAATTTTTTTTAAGTATTTAATATAGTAATATTTATTGATTAAGTATTTTAAGCTACCAAAAAGCTTAAAAATTTAATACAGTTCTTTTAATAATTTTTTTTTTTTTTTTTAAATATTTGCCAAAAATATTTTAATATTATTCTTGTGGACTTGAAACTACTTAGTAGATGCCTACTGCCTACATTATAATGTTTGATATAAATTATGTTACACAATAAAATTTTCAAAATATTTAGATTAGTTTTAAGATATTGACTATGTGGCTATAGATTTATATCAAAACCTGAGAGTTCCCAGATTTTTTTCAAGAATACTAATCTGAACAACAAAATGATTTGATCAATAACAGTGTGGATTTACTGAAAATAATATTTTAAATAGATTTATCAAATAGAAAAATATTTCTAAATAATAAGAAAACATTTAAACCTTTTGGTTATTGCATTTTTTAAAATAATCACAATTTAAAGGTTCGGCCTAAAATGATTCTATCTTTAAAACTAATGCTAAAATAATTTTGAAATATTGTATGATTTAGCTATATTTTTATTCTACTAGATATTGTATAGTGCCAGGGTTTCTCAACTGAGGGGTCGCGTAGACAAAAATAATAAAACCAATTTACAAAATGAACCTTTTTAATAAAAATTTTTTATTGAACAAAAAAAAATATTTAAAATAATATGGGCACTTTACTGTTAATGGCTTTTCCAACAATATACTTTTATTGTTTAAATATGTATTTAGTATAGATAGGAAGAGGGTCGCGAAGTGATTGACCATATTTTATGTTAAGAGACTAAAATGGTTGAGAAACGATGGTATAGCCTTTCAATTTTCATTATGATTGCAAAGAGAATGTCATTAACATCTGAAATATATGCCCAACAACTAACATGATCTAAGATTTAAATTGGGTTCATTAACCTTCCTAAAATAAATTAATTTAATAACTTCTAAATAATAATTATTTTAAAATAAAATATAACATACAGATGTAGCTATAATGCTATAAAACAGACGTAGATAGATACTATTACAATAGTTTATATTATTATTTATATTTATATAATATATAAATAGTTTCTGCTGTTTAAGAATAATTAACTGATTTTGATTCTTTAAAATATCAGCTTAAGTACACCACTTACATAAATATCAAATAAAGTTAATATATAAAAAATTTATTATTATCATTTTTTACATGCAATTAAAGCTAGAATTTTGTTAAATATTGTTGAAATTGTTTAGTTAGTCGTATAATAACAATTTCAAACTATTTATTTATTTTTTTTAAATTTAAAAATGAACATCTGTAGATAATTTAAATGTTAACCAAACGTTTGTATTTTCTTTCCATACTACAATTTTAAAAATATTTTGATCCTTTTTGAGCTATTATTACTAGTCAGAATATTTTATTTTGGGTTATGAACAAAAATATAAATACTTATTATTTATTTTTGTTAAAATTAAAAAGTTGTATGTTACCAAAATATTAAAAATTTTATTTAACTATTGATAAGCATTACATTACAAATTATTTTTTAGGAGCACCATAAGCATCGGGCATTCTTTCAATGGTATATCTGAAAAATATTAAAATAATTAGCACAAAAACAAATAAAACTACTGTACACTTACCTTCTTTGAGCAATGTACATAATTGGCACACCAGGAATTTTTCTAATACGCCTCTTTAAATCCCTATCACATGTAGCTACTATATAACATTTATGCTAAAAACAAAAATTCATTGTATTAATTTTTATATTTAATATTTTTACTCTTATGTATGGATTCATATTAATCACACACTTGGGTTACTCGTTGAACTAAACAATCATCAGCATATGTGCCAGGATGCATACACTGTATTCTTTGGAATCGTGGGTCTTTAACAATTTTTAATGCTATTTTATACTTTTGTCCTAATTTTTCCAATTCACCAACAATACAGTCTGTTACATATGGTATACCTACAAATAAGGAATATTTTAAAACTATTATAGAAAAATTACAATGAAATACGGTTTGCTTACATTTAGCATATAGACAATCCATCATATTCTGAACTACATCCATTTTATATTTTATAGAAAAACTGATAAAATTGGTATCTACTAAGATATGATATGGAGGTCCTAACTGTGTGTTAAACTGGAAAAACAAGGCCGAACTTGTTTGGGCTCTGAAATTTTTTTTATGGTTATACATTAAAAACATTTTATCATAATTTATAGTTTTAATAATTACACTTGACGGACGGTGACAGTTTTATCTTTATTTATTTTTTTCTTTATTATAGTTCTTTTTTCTTCTTTTCTGAAAAAGAAACATTATTGAAATATAAATAATAGATTTTTTAATACTAAACAATTACATACATTCTTGTGTCTGTTGGTTTGATTGTCTTCTTCATAACAGCAAATTGTTTGTTAAGAATTTTTTTACTTTTCTTGGTCTTAGTCTGAAAGTAATACATGTAATTTGTAAAATTTCTAAAATTCAGACGTGTAGGATATTCTATTGGTTATTTTATTTAATTTATTAGGGGCTGGAGTTTTATTATAGAGCCATTAGGTCAGTAGTATTCGTTATAAAGAAAATAGATATCTTATTACAAGCAAATACATTCAATTTCTTATATTTTTTCTATGAAATTAAAATAGATTAGCATTTTTAAACTATTGTTATTGTAACCTCTCAAATAACTTTTGCTTAAACGTTTACTTTTAGACACCATAATCTATAATAGATAATCATGAGCAAAGAAAAAATCCTTTTAATTAGGTAATTAAAAACGATAAACGTATTGTAATTTTTGAAAATTGAAATACATTTAGATGGATAACAATCAACAATAAGTGCCTAATAATAATGTTTGTTAAATTTTGAATCTAAACATACGTTCGTTAAATAAATTTAAAATTAGGTTCTTACCATTTTAAATACTGTGTAAAAACTATGGTCACGTCGAACACAATTCACTAATAGGCGGTAATGGCTAGTCAAATATAATATTAATAATTTAATATAACATCAATAATATTGAATTATTTAATATTCAGTATTTTTATTTTGTACTGTATGCATTACACTTATAGCTTATACGCATGATTTTGCTTGTTATCATTATTTAAATAAAATAAAACCACGATGTAGAAAAGAGAAGAGCATGACGATTGCCGATCCTCTTTACATCACGGCTATTATAGATATCTATAGTCGTGATCGTGATAATAGTATTATCATGTATTATCTATAGACCATAGTCGCGGTCACTTGTGAACCTTGGTAGCCAACGAGATTATGAATTGTACCATGCTTTTATAACTTCATTGAAATGCACTTAAGACCCGGCATAATATATTTGTATGCACTTTCATAAAAAAGTTATAAATCTAAATATTTTTTAAATTTGAAATATTTGAATCAATGAACGTTTTGAACGTTATATAGTAATTAATAATAACATTTCCATTTGTCGGTGAACAGTCCACAGATATACATATATTGTGGTTTATAAATTATGGCTTATAAAGAATGGAACCAATAGTTAGAACCACGGGGCGCGGATTAAAATATATTAATATTATTTTTTAATATTTTAATTCTTGCTTAAAAATTTATATTCTAGGTAATAAATTATCTGTGAATGAAGTGTGATAATATTATATATAATTATCGGAAGGAACAATATTGTTACTCTGCTACTCTGGTAACCTGGTAGGAGTCTAGGAGCATGTAGGAAGTACATACATAGGTATGCTGTTAATTTTGTTATCATTGCAAATTTACCAAAAGTTTTTGGTTTGTTTTCGAGTGAATCATTTATATTACTGTGGTTGTGTACTGTCCTAAGTCCTAACGTGTGTTTGTGTAGTATAATAATAAATATAAATCATATAATGTTAAATATACCTATATCTAATGAGTAATAGAAGAGAACAAAATATTGTTTGATGATATTTTGTGGTTTGTACTTACCTACATCATAAAAAAAGAAGTGTTAAGGTACCTATAATCGATTTGGATGTGCTACGTATTGTAAATTGTAAACCATACTTTACTAAATCTAAATTTTTTATGTTTATAGTTTTGTTCTAAAACATAAAGATGACATTTCAATTAAAAATGTTTTTTTATTAATATTATATCCTCAATCGGACTAAGTTGAATTATGTCAAATTTTTCATTGTTCAATTTCACATTTATTCATGTAAGTATTTAATAAAGTATTATAAATATAATAAATTTATACATGTACACGGGATTTTATTAGGGCTGGGCCATCATTTATTCTTAATGTTGAATTAGAAATAAGGTTAATGGTGGTAAAAATAATTATTCAGTGTAATTAGACCAGTAGTTCTTACCCGGTGATTCACAATAGACAAATGATACACAAACTTGAAAATTCTATCTAAATTGGAAAATTCAAAAAAAAAAAAAAAAAATTACTAAGAACATTTTTAATTTCATCTTTATAATTGCATTATATCCTTTTAATTGAAAAATGTTATATGCCTATGTAATTTTAAATATTTTATACAATTTATATATGATATGTATATAACTATTGTTTTATTTTTTGATTGTAGTCTTCAAAAATCATATAAAATTATAAGTCTTCTGTGATTCAGAATAGGTTAAGAACCACTGATTTAAACAATAAAATAGATTTAGGTACTTGTTTTTAATAAGTCATTATATTTGCATGCGTTGTCTTTGTCTTATGAATGTAAAACAGGCAATTTGTGTTCAGCAGAATTCATTTTATGCATTAATTTCGGAATCAATTTACCATACATTATAAATTTGGGGCAACTAATTGAAAACTTAGGTGGCTTAGCATCCACCCCACCTAGTTCCGCCTATGACACTTACAAATCAAAATACTAATAAAAGCCTATGTGATAGACGTAAATAATATTTTTACCTTTACGTTTGAGAACCTAGGTAAATTGGCTCTAAAATTAAAACTTACAGCATAAAAAGGATTCCACTGAACACAAATTTGCACGTTCATTTAATAGAGAAAACACGTAAGTATGACATCCTCTTAATAGAAAGCAGTAAATGTGTAGCTATTTTAAATCAATAAATATTTAATATCTGATATCCAAACTTAAGTAATTAGAAAATATTATTTCTATTGAAGATATTATATCATAGTTATAACTTATATGTGTATATATTTAATATATATTAAACACATTTATCAATCTATATATACATAAATTAATATTTTTTTGTTTTCTATAGGCTCAAAAACTTCTGGGCCATTTTTTAGTTTATTTAAATTTTATTGTCATTGGTTACAGATTAAAATTTGTAGAATTATGGAATTCTAAAAATTTTATACTAATGATTACAATTACAAAGATTACTTTTATGATTAGTTGCAATCATGATTTATGTTCTTAATTCTGTTCATATTTTTGATATAAACACTTAAAGACAAGTACCAATCTTAATAATATAAGATATTGTGTTTACGTAAGTTTTTAGCTTTTAAGCATTAGTTGAATCCATCTTCAGAGTTAAGAATTAAGTAGTGGAAAATCATAAAATTAATCATTATGATTGTATCTGTATTATACAGTATACTCTCAATTAACCGCAAGCGGACTATCCGCGTTTTGGATTATCCGTTGTCTTCTGTAGAATTATCTACATACCAAAAAGTATTAATACATATTAAATAAGCATATTATATTTTACATCATTATTGGTTTAATTTGGTTGTGATAGCCGATTACTCGATAATTATGTAAAATATTATATGCTTATTTAATACATCTTAATACTTTTTGGTAATTGTTGATACGATTAAATTCGTAATTTTAATTTTGCGGATTATTCACAGAATTCGCTTATCCGTGGATGCCCTGCCACCCTATTCCGCAGATAATCGAGAGTACACTGTATATTTTAACTAAAAAAAAAAGAAAACAATATAAAGATTTATTCATTTTAACCTGGCAGTAATTTAATAATGCAGCTAGTATTTTATAAAAATTAGTAGCTTATAAATATAATCTTCGTTAATAGTTGGACTATTTAAATTTTTACTATAATGAATCTTTGTACCTATATCATAATTGGCATTGAATATTTAAAAAAAAAATGCTATTTTTTATTATATTTAATATTTATATATACGAGCTGAGAATAAAATTTGAATTATCCAAATTTCCAAATTTTAGTATAAAAATTAAATCTGTATTAACAGTATTCTTCATTATATTATAAATGTTCTAAAAGTATATTAAAAAAAAAATGTGGGTATCTACTAATAAATTTCTATATTTATAGTAATTGAAAAATAAATTCTACATTATTAAGAAGTTTCATTGTAAAATCAAATAAAAAAAAATAACTTAAAATATTTCCCTATATTTCCATATCCGTTATACCTATGCTTAAAAATGGCTTGTATCTACAATAATATTAATATTTTCTCCTTGTATTAAGCTTGAGTAACATTAATTAAAAACTATGTTGCTTAAGTGTTTATTAAATTATTTATAGTTGTGTCTAATAAACTAAAATATAATAATCCAATAATTATTTGCTAAATATACAAAAATATAATATAAATATAAATAATTTTTTGTATACACATAATACTAAATAACAAAAATAATGTGGTAAATGAAAATAGTTCAATTTAGTTACCGCCCACTTAACTGATGAATAAAGTATTCATTAACAACCTTTATTAAAAAAACAAAAAAAAACAGTTGAAAATCATTTTTATTTTTACTTAATTACTGTAGTATAAATATATTCTTTCACTTTTTCATGTATCATGTTGTTTCTTGATATGGCATATATTTTTTGATTTAAAATATACTAGTCATAAAAAAGAGTTCTAAACATAAAAATATTGTTTATGTAGTAGTTACCCTACCAATATTGTACTTTTTAAAAATTATTTATGCTTAACAATTAAGCATAATTTTCTAATAGCTATCAAAATAGTAATCTTATAGTTGGTATATTTTTTGTACGACTATGCTTTAAAATTTAAATAGAATTCCTTTATATTTTATCACTAAGAATACATTATTTAGTAGCCACGTGAACTACAATTTATAAAACTAAAACATAATATTAGATATTTAGTGGATTAATAAATTTGTATTTGTATATTTAATCATATAAAACATAATGTGGAATATAAATATTGGCTAAGTTAAAGCCCAGCCCTAATTTAAAATTGAAATATATTTAAATTTGATAGGTATTTTAAAATGTTTGATATTTGTTTTATAAAAAATTATTTTTACATTATACATTAAATAGTGATCTATATTATAAAAGTAACATACTATATATCTAGTGCTAAATGGAATCAGTAAACGTCAAAACTAAAGATGACATTTTGCAAAGACATAGAAATGAGAAAAAAGATATGCAATGTAAGATTCAATCAATGAAGAAGTCTGTAGCAAAAGGTGATCGGAAAAAGAAGAAAGAAGTTGCTGAGCAAACAGCAGAAATTGAAGCCAAATTAAAGCATAAACATTTAGAAGAACTAAATTCATTTACTGAAGAAGATGAAGAACCATCTTTAATTAAAAATTTACAAGAAGTTAAAATTAATGATACTACTGTTAAAGTTAGTAGAGCTGAAAAGCGGCGATCAAAAAAAATCACTCAATTGAAAGAAAGACAAGCATTAATTGAAGAACACGATATTCAAAATATTGGTGGTACACGACATATAGAAACTCAAACTTTAGTTAAGAAACTCAAAAACCTGGGTTTTGTTATTTTTGATATTCCTTCAGATGGTAATTGTTTATATAGTGCTGTTGTACACCAGCTTAAAGAAATATGTGGACAAACTTTTACTGTGTCTGAAATTCGACTTAAAACTTCTGACTTTATTAAATGCAACAAAGATGACTTTATTCCTTATTTGAGTCATCCAGATACTGGAGAGATGTTAACAGATCAACAATTTGTTGACTATTGCTATCAAGTAGCAAATTCAGTACAATGGGGTGGTGAAATTGAACTAAGAGCTTTATCCCATATTTTCAAAATACCAATCAAAGTAATTCAAGCTGAAGGATCTGATATCACTATTGGAATAGAATATACTAATTGTAATAAAGTATTAACATTAGTGTTTCATCGGCATATGTATGGTTTAGGTGAACATTATAATTCTGTATGCTCAATTTAGTGTATTCATGTTGTATACTGAATGTTTCTAATATTGATTAAATATATAATTCATTTGAAAATTAATTGCATTTCTTAATCTAAAATTATTCTTATTCTATATTTTGAAAAATAATTTGTTTTTATACTCCTGATAAACACAAGGTTATATAAATAAATTATCAGTATTAACTGCATAGTAAGCAAAGTTTATATATATAAAGAATCAAATGTTGTGTTAATATTTTATATATTAAACATATACATTGATAAAATTATACCTGTGCATAATACACATTTATTTCTTATGATTATTAGAAATGAACTGAGAATATGTAAGAAATTATTTATTAATATTCATAAAAAATTTAGATAACTGATGTGATTTTCTTAATCAGAAATACAAAATAATGAATAAATAATGACATATGAAATGTTGCTCTGATTTATTTTGGGATTAAATACTATTTTAAAAGTTTAATCCTAATCATCTTTGTTAGTATTTCTATTAGATCTACTTATAAACTATTAGTCTTAAATCGGTGGATTTTGTGAATTGTGGAATAAAAATCCTTAGAAAAAAATCTCCCGAGGACGAATAATTTATGTAGTAATAATACCACCATTTTTCAATAAAATTATTTGAATAAATATTTTTAAAATACAAAATTACTATTCTTAATTGTTATATATATTTATAATTATTAATATATCAAATTAAGTTTATATAAGTTCTGTAATTATCAAACTGAAAATAAAATATAAAAATCTTAGCTGTATTTTATGTTGAAAATAAACATTAATTCAATTTAATTTATTTTTATAAAATATGTTATGTTATAATTTTCATGCGTCAACAATAAATAACATTAGTCATTACTCATTAATAATATTTTATTTGTTCTAAATTTTATAAAAAATTAAATAGAGTTTTGTTAAATCAATGTCATTTGTTTCTCAACAAAAAAATTCCTTTTTTGATTTTATTATCATTGATAGAGGACTTCCCTACGTTTGTGGTTCATAATCGGATAATTTTTTTTCTGATTTTTAGGTTCTATGCATTGTCAAAATAGCCAAAATTATATACAAACATTGTATAAAATATACTGTATAGAATGTATAATATTAACCTAAAATTTGAAAATACTTAAAATGTTTTGTTTATAAATATAAGTTACCTATTAACTGAAGAATATTTTATATTTGACAAGCAATATTTCTCAATGGCATTAAAATTTTGACCTGAAAATATTTAATATTTTTAAATCTCTTATTTGCTTTGTAATTATTTATGAAGTAAAATTAAAAATTACTATCTACATTTTTGATAATAATTTATTAAATTTGTACTTTTAAACTTATTTTTCTTTTAGTAAATATTACATTAAGGTGCAATTTTTAAATTAGTTTTGTATGTTATTACTTCTATGTAAATTTATATATTTTATGATTTCATTGTTCTAAAAGTATTTATAGTAAAAAAATAACTTATTAAACATTATTAATCAAATATAAATTATTTCCTTACTTTGTGTTCCTTTTATATATAAGATTTATGTTTTGTAATTAGTATAATCTATATTTTGTAGTTATGCTTAACTTTCTAGTTAGGAAACAAAAGAAAATTATTTATTTTTCAGCTTTTAGTGTTGATATTAGTGTCTTCTACAAGTTCTTTCCAGAACATCCTTCTACACTCAATCACTGGCATTGTTTCAAAAAATAATTTCTCATATTATACACTACAAAATAGAGGATATGTTTCTATTATATTAATATCAGAGTAAGTAGTTCTTAAAATGTTATACTATTATATTAAAATATATGTATTTATTTTAATTTAGAGAAGGTGACGCTGATTTGTATGTATCACAGCCTCATATTTCACATCATCCTACTTTTGATCCAGATACATATTGCCTTCAATCTACTACATGTGGAATTGATATTCTTCATATACCAAAATGGTAATAATAATAATAAATATCTTACTACTTATCAGTTATCAGTATAATATGTTAAGTTTGAAAATAGAACTGTAACTTAATATATTAAAAAATTTTTTTTTATAATTGTGTCAATTTCTTGACAAGCAATGCTGATTATAGAATGTTTTTAAAAAGTTGTCATGGAGAGCCATGTTGATGTAATTATAGGTTTTAATGTTTTTTCTTTATTGTATAGTTTTATATTTATCAATGTATTTATCATATACTTATTTATGACATATATTTCATTGGTAAAATTATGGGAAATTTCTAATTTTTGTTTTTTCCTTTTCCCAACCATAATCTGTTCCTGTGATTTATATATTCTTAAGTCGCTATTGAAAGTGAAAATAAGCAAAAAAAAAATTGAGTGAAAAATATAAACATTACATTTTTTCAATTACATTATTTTTTATTTGTATAATTTCAGAAATTTGAATTCGAAATACAATTTAAATATGGACATATACTATTATATTTTATTAATTTAACAGATATTAAAAAACATAAAACAATTGGTAAATTATTCCTTTACATTTTTTTACACATTGAAAAATAACAGATAAAATATCAATATCTTATAAATCATTAACAAATATTTGGAATCAGTATATAAATATGTATTTAGTATTTAGTAAAGTAATTTTTCCTATTTCATAGTACATATCTTTTATAATAAAATATTTTATTAATTTTTACTTAGTTTTTTATAACTTCTTTGTTGAGTTAAGATAGTTAAATGTAAATTTAATAAACTTATTTGATGCTTTATTAAATATATATTATAGGTTTAAACGGCCTATTTATCTTGGTATTTATGGTCACCCGTCTTATGAAATTGCCAGCTATACATTAGATATAATTCAAAATTCAGACCCTGGTGAAGAATTTAATTTAAATTTGTTTGAATCTGAAGAAGGAAATGAAACTCAATCAATAAATAATGATGAAGACAATGATGTAAGAAATTAAATTAAGTATCTGTTGTATTATTACTAAAAAACAACAACTTTAAATACTTATTAAGATACATTTTAATAGTATTTCATATATAATATAATAGAGATAAAAATTAAATGAAATGTAAAAAAATAATATTTTGTTATTTTATATAATGTTCTTACTAAATACCGTAGACAAATTATATATTAATTATTATAATTATTATTTAAGGACATTAATGAAAAAGCTGAACATGTCATAGATTTCTTTGGCATACCTCTACAATCAATTTGGAATTTTATTAGTATCATCATACAAGTATTATTTTTATGAATATTAACAATTAAACAAAATGCTCCCATACGAAAATCAAATGTTTTTGGATGTTTTGCATGAGGATGGCCTAGTAATATGTGCTAAGTAAATTTAACATTTGTTTTATATTTAATAATTAAATTATATTATTAAATTATTAATTATTTGTATAGGGGTCTTGGATTAGAAACTGTGATATTGAACATAATTAAAGTTTTTTGTGATCCTGGTAACTTAGTATTTGTTATTGGTTCATCTGCTACTGAAGAAGATTTTTGGATTACACAATTAAAAAAAGATAGTATTAAACCATTACCAAAAATACTATCTGCTGACACTTCAATAGCTGAAAGGTAGTGTAGTATAGAATACAGAATTACAGATTATTTTGATCCATTTATTCATGTATAGGGTGAGTTACTGTGTCTTAATCTTTCCTGAATTTATTTTATGGGAAAATAAGAAGATATAGTGGCCACCTTAATAAACATGTATATGTTATAATGTTAAATTTATTTCACAACATTATATATTAATTTTTCAGAGAAAAAATTTATCTTCAAGGTGGAGTATTATTTGTATCATCTAGAATATTAGTCGTGGATCTTTTAAAACATAGAATTCCCATCCCTCAAATAACTGGAATTTTGGTTTGCCGAGCTCATAATATATTAGAATCTTGTCAAGAAGAATTAGCTCTAAGATTGTATCGTACGGAAAACAAAGTATATAAGTATATTTATGCATTTAACTATGATTCTGGAATAAATTGCTACAGTTTTATTTAAATTTTAGAAACTGTTGTTACTATTATAATATTTATTTTAATATGTCTTGTTAACAGTGGCGTATTTTCAAATTTTTTCTATGGGGGGAGGGGTCTAATAAACCCGACATAATATAGATAGGTACTGATATAAAGAAATAGTTTTTAATAGATTATAAGAATAAAAATAGTTGTTTTATTATATTTTAAAGTACAAAATCCAAACGTCTTTTTTTTTTACAATTATTGATGTTTATCTAATACGGGTATTGTTTAAAGTGGTAATACATACAATACAAGGAAAAGTTTAGTTACGCGCGGTAGCAGGTTTTTAAGCGTTCGACCGTGTCCGTTGGCCAATTTTAAGCTATATTTTATATAAATATTTTGTTCACGTGAAAAATTGCATCGTCCGCGTGTGTCTACATAAATCAGGGTTTGCAAATATGTAAGAATTTTTAGTTTTTTTTTTTTTTAGAGATTCCGGGGGGGTCTAATATCCCTGGACCTCCCCCCCCCCCGTAAATACGCCACTACTTGTTAACACGAGTTAAATAATTTATTATCTTAATGGTAACAATATTAACTGTTTTTTTTTTTATTAATATTTTAATTTTGAAGTGAGTTATGATAAATTTTAAATTTCAAATTTGTAATATTTTATTTATACACCAGCTTCATTTAAAAATTAAATTATTAAAAAAATAAATGTGATTGTGGTAACCCCTTAAATGCTAGATAGTTTTATTCTTATTGTACTTCATATTTATTGCTAATAAAAAATATTTCAATATCAAAATTCATGTAATACTAAAGCTTGGAAGATATTAAGTTACGTATTTTTCTGTATGTTCGTAATTTATACCATTTAATCAATGATAAGTTAAAAAATAAATAATTTAAAATACATATTTATACAAATTTCATTATTTTTAGAAAAAATGTGCATATTTATATTTTTTATATATTAATATTTAAGGTAAAAAATTAATATTTCCTTCTAATACCTATGATTTAGACAGTATTTTTCTTTTATTGGTTGACAGTTTTTTGTAAAACTTTCAATGTTATAAATTTGTCCTTAATTTTTAATTTTTTATATTTTTTTTTAGACTGGATTTATTAAAGCTTTTTCAGCTTCCTCACAAACATTCACTTATGGATTTACTAAAATTGAAAGAATTATGAAAAATTTGTTTGTTCCTAAATTATATCTTTGGCCCAGATTTCATCTTGCTGTTAAGTCAAGCTTAGATAAAATAAATGTAATACCACTAAATTCTATTATAATTAATTATTTTTGATTTTAAATTAATTTATAATTTTAGCCTGAAGTTATTGAGTTACATGTAGAATTAACACCTGCAATGATAGAAATCCAAACATCTTTACTTGATCTTATAAATTATTCAATTAAAGAGTTAAAGAGACTCAATCCTTCAGTAGGTATTTTTCTGTTAAAGTTTTATTATTTTAAAAGATATTTTTGACTTAGTATAATTTTATGTAAAGCTTGAGACTGAAGAAATTACAGTTGAAAACAGTTTATCAAAATGTTTTCATAAAATATTACAAACACAATTAACCCCAATTTGGCATAGATTGAGTAGCACAACAAAGCAATTGGTATCTGACCTTAAACTTCTACGTAATTTAATGATGTAAGTAAACAAATATATTTATTCCTATCTATTTTTAACATGGCATATTATTATTTTACAAAACTTTTATTTACATCTTCATTATTTATATTTAAATTTGCATGTCTTAGGTCTGTCACATCTTTGGACTCCGTTCGATTTCAATCCATGTTATTAAATTATTCTTCTGTTGATTATGCACACCGTAGTTCAGGATGGTTGTTACTTGATGCTGCAGAAACACTATTTATTACAGCTAAACAACGTTTGTTTAATTCTAAAAAAGGTATTTCACAATTTTTAAATAATTAAACATTATTTCTGAATTTTATTTTGTTTAGAAATTTGTCCGGAACATAATCCCAAATGGGGAGGATTGACAGAAATATTAAAAGAAATTGGTCAGAATTCAAAAGAAAATGGTGAAATTGTATTAGTGCTTGTACAATCTGCAAAAACATGTTGTCAATTGAAAAATGTAATAGAATTAGTATTTATTTTTTATTAAATATATCATTAATACAGTATACATAATATCACGATAATGATTTATGGTTTATATAGCTTCTTGTTCAAGGAGCGGATACTTTACTTTTAAATTTGTATAAAACACATATTAAAGATAAGCCAATTATATCCACACAAAAGAATACAACTAATGAAGAATTGGAAATAAATGAGAATTTAAATAATGATGAGGAATTGAATGAAAATGATTTAAATAATTGTTTCACTTTGACTCAAAGTAAAAATGAAGATGGATTGACATTCACAGAATGTGCTAATGAAACTCGGGTATATAATAGTTTGTTTATTTTATCAATATTATTTATTTATTTTAATAATAATATGGAAAATGCTAAATGTATTAATTATTAATTTAATTATGTAATGAATACTCTTACATATTACATTTTTATTTTTATTAATATAATAATATACATTGTACAAGAATAATGGTATAACAATAAATAACCTTAATAATAAAAAATATTATTTGTTCTAGAATGAAACATTAAAAGAACCAATTATAGTATTACAGCAGTATAAAAAAGATGGAGATTTCTTATCTCTTCCGCGTACACTAAGAGAGTTACAACCTAAGTATATTGTTATGTATGATGCAAACATGACAGCAGTTAGACAAATTGAAGTAAAACTTCATTTTTAGTATAATTATATTATCTAGAGTATATAAATATTATTTTATAGGTATTTCAAAACTCTGATGCAAAATTGAAGTTAGTTGTTTACTTTTTAATATTTGGAGGATCCACTGAAGAACAAGCTTATTTAACAACTCTAAGAAGAGAAAAATTACTTTTTGATTTTCTAATCAAAGAAAAAGCTGTATGTATGATTTAATTACTGAATATATTGCATTATTATTATCATTATTATTTTACTTTGTTATATTTTTATTACCATTATTTTACATTTATAGGTAATGGTTATTACTAAAGGTCAAGATGGTAAAGATGAAGATTGTCCTGAACTAGCTCGTGATTTAGGAATTCATCCTTCAGAAATGTTAAATGATGATGATAAAACATATAACCCAGATGAAAAGTCTATTAAAAAAGATAATCCTAAAGTTATTGTTGATATGCGGGAATTTAGGTCTGATTTGCCTGCGTTACTTTATCGCCGCGGTATTGATATAGACCCAGTTACTTTACAAGTAATTTACATTATAAAAATATTACATTTTTTTTGTATATTAATTTAAATATTTGGTTTAGGTCGGTGATTACATTTTAACACCTGAAATGTGTGTAGAAAGAAAAAGTATTGATGACTTGATTGGTTCTTTAAAATCTGGTAGATTATATCATCAAGCATTAATGATGTGTCGTCATTATACAAAGCCAATATTACTTATTGAGTTTGATCAAAACAAACCTTTTGATTTACAGGTAATTTTTTATGTATAGTATAATTCTTAAAATATTTTGTCTATGAGCTATAGGTAATTGAAATTTTGATATTTTTTAAATGACAATAAAATAATTTTACCTGGTCAAAATTAATGAAAATGTATTATAAGGTTCCTCACAAGTTGTTATTAAAGTAATTTAATAAAAGGTTGAATGAAAATCCACCAACAATTTTTTCTTCGAAATTGCAATAATTATATGATAGAATATATTATGGAACCATAATATAATGTTAAATAATAATAATTAATCAATGATTACATTTAACTAGTAGGTCATGTGATACCAACATATTAAATACCTACTTGAGACGCAACATGTTTTAAATATCCCTGAAGATGTAAAATTATAATTTGTTACATTATAAACTTATAAATTATAATCATTTCATATATATTTTTACTAAAATAAAGTGAATATGTAAATAATAACTAAATTCAAATACATTTTTCAGGGAAGATTTTATCTTAGCAAAGATATGACAACTAGTCATCGAAATGACATTACTTCGAAGTTACAATTGTTAACTTTACATTTTCCAAAACTTCGATTAGTATGGTCTCCCAGTCCATTTGCTACAGCAGAACTATTTCAAGAACTCAAGGTATTTTTGGTTACAAATTATAAAGTTGTAATTTTAATTAAATTTATGTTTTGTTTAAAAAACATATGATATTGCTAAGAGTTAATAATTTAAAATGTTATGTTAACTCAGCTATTAAATTAGTAAAAATGTATAAGAGTTCCATAGTTTTGCATGTTAACTTATCTTAATTATTTTTATATAGGAAGGTAAGAACGAGCCAATATCATCAGAAGCAGCTGCAGTTGGTTTAGAGGCAGGACAAAATTTTGATGAAGAAATATACAATGCAATTATTAAGGTTAATAATAATTATTCTTTATAATTAATAAATGTTAGGTTTAAAGTACTTTATAAAAAAAAATTTGAATTCAAATTTATTATGTACAATTTAAAATAGTAATTTTAAGATAGGATATTTAATATTTATGTTATTATTATAATTTATAACACATTATTATAAAACTTTAATTTCATTGTAAGTGATATAATCACTTGTTCTTTTCACTATTAAATTATTTAAGATAATGTAGAAAAAAGGATGTTTTTACTGCCTGCTATTTACATACATTTATTTGCTTAAATATTTTAAATTTTGTGAATAAAAATAAAAATCCTATTATGATTTATAAATATGTAATAATAATTTTATAAAATTTAAAATTGTTTTTAGGATTTCATGAGTAAATTGCCTGGTGTAACTACTCAAAATATATTAAACTTATTAAATAAAGGACAGTCACTTATACATATGCTGAGAATGTCATTACAAGAATTAAAAACAATTGCTGGCAACTCTCAAGATGCAGAGACTTTGTATAATACACTTCATAAAAAAATAAAATCAACCAATGAACAATCTAGTGTTAAACCTCAATCAAGTAAAGGTTTTCGAGCAACAATGAATAAAAAACGATTTAAACATACAAATTCAAAATAAAAATAGTCAAAAGACTATTACAATTTATCTGTTCCTATATTAATAAAAAAATCAAACTATAATATTTTATATATCAACATTTTATGCATTTATTTAAAAAAAAAGCTGTAATTTGTTTATTCTTTTTCAATAGCGTTGGGTTAAGTAATCATTTAATTGCCACATGACCTTTACTAGTGCCACTTATTTGTATTATTTGTTGAAATAATATGATGTATATATTTTTAATTTTTTTTTTTTATCAACCTTGTTACAAAATTAAAAATAATCAAAGTATTTGAATTTTTTTTTCCTTAAAAAATATTTGGTAATATACTAATTCTGTGGATCAATTTCCCATAAGTCTTACACAATAAAACACTGAATTTGTTTAATATTATAATTAATTTTGTTCTTATTTTATATGTGTTCTCTAAAACTGCAACTGTCATAGGTGCAAATAGTGAGGGGAGAGAGTGACTTGATAGTTAGTGGGCTAAGTCCTTTTTCCTTACTGTGGCCCCTCCCCTTGCCACGAAGAAAAAATACTGACAATTTTACATATTTATAATATTTTTTTAAAGATTGTGTAATACCATAAAATCTTTAAAAGAAAAGAGTCCAGTATGGACCTACAAAGCTCCAGCTCCCCCTACTAAATTTCAAACTATTTATGCCTATGGGAAATGTATAAATATAACTATATAAGATATTGAGTATAATATTTGATTTATATATTTAATATGCTCTGTATTGTTAATTTAGTTTAAAATGTCTTTTCTATAGGACTTCAAAACTAATGAATATCAATAATTGTTTGAGGATAAATAATTATTTCACAGGTGAATATCAAATGTTGTAAACATTTTAAAATACTCATAAAAAATTATTTTAAGAAATAGAATTTTTGTTGAAAAATTAATAAAGACCCTGTATTAAATTTTTAAATTTTAGGTATAAATAAAAATGCATTGCTCCTTTGTAGTATGATGTGAAGAAGATTATTTTAATATTGTATGTCTCACAACTCACAAGGCAGTATTCTCGCACCGACATTGTGTAATTTTTATATAGCTGATCGACCTACGAGAATCAAATGCCATCAACAGCCACTTTTTCTGATGATACTGCAATAACTTCATCTAGCCTTGACTTAGACTCTGCCATAAAAAATCTCCTAGACTATCTAATTAAATTATAAAAATTATTAAACTTATGGAAAATGAAAGTAAATCCATCCATTTAATCTTTAACCTCAACCCATAGCCCTCCATTTTTCTTGGTGACAAAATAATCCCCATGGACATCTCAAGTAGTCAGGGTTGGGCAGTATCTTCGATACAAGTATCTAAGATACATATCTTAGATACAAATGTATCTTGTATCTCGATACGATTATATAAAGTATTGAGTACCTATCCTGTATCGTGATACATTTGTAATCAATGTATCGAGTATTTCATAAAATAATTGTATTAAAAAAATACTCAATACTTTAATGCGATACTTTGAAAAATTAATTTTATAAATCCATAATTTAACTGCAGTACAACTTGTACGAAATTATTTTTCAACCTATATTAGCCATATTAAGTTATATCTGTATACCCCTAGCAGGATTTATTCATAATCCTATCAGGATTAAATTATCAGACATTACATTTGAAAATTTAGTATTTTTAAAAGGAAATAAGAATATTATATGATATCTATAATTTATTTTTATTATTATTTATTCATGTAATTTAACAATTGACTTATTATAATATATTTATACTTAATTAATATTTGAACATTTAAAGTTAAATGCATTTGTCTAGATTCACAACCTACCTAATTTTGTATAAATAAAATTTAAAAAAAACCTACGCGTCATAGGCTATGACTAATTTTTTCAAATGTATTGGGTATCGAGTATCTACATATTTAAAATTAAAATATTAGTATCGAGTATCTAAATCTAGATATAGTATCTCGATATTTCAAATCCAAGTATCTAGTATCGCGATATTGAATTTTGAGTATCTTGCCCATCCCTGCAAGTAGTCAATTTATAAACATCTATAAACTTGAGGATGCTTAGCTGCATACATTAAAGATTAAACGTTATTCACATCACGACTAACAAACAAAAAAAAAAAAATTATAATATTTACAATCTAATCATTGTGCTTGTAAAATATTTTAAACGACTTAAACTGAGATTATAGGATTAATTATTAAAGACTGTAGACGATAGACCTTAGTAGGTAGTGTCATATTTGTATAATATAAGCGTCTGTTTAACAGACTCTGTTAGTCATTAGCTAGGATTTCTATGCATTTCCTTAAGTCCAAATTGATTAGTTGTCAGATATGTCCACGATTTGGCTTATTCTTGATTAAATAGTACAATTTTTTTTTTTGCATATTTTTTCATATTTTGAACATAATGGATATAATTGCATATATATACATTTTTGAGAATCTTGTTCATTTAAATGGTATTTATTTATTTAAGGAACGTCTATAATTATTGGTTTATTTGTCGAATTATTGTAAGTAACTATACTAGGACACTAGGTACCTATCAAATTAAAATGGACATAATATTAAAGAAGAATAAGGGATTCAAAACATTTCTAATAATGTCTAACATTATAGGTAAACAGCGAATATAAAACGTAAGAAAAAGATGTTAATATTTCTTTAAATCCGGAATAAATCACGTCATTTAAATATGGTCCAACATCGTGTGATGTGAAAAGGAGTTTCAGTCAATATAAATCTTCGATTTAATCGCCGGTCGTTCACATTTGAAAATTTAAAAAAAACATAATTTAATAATAGCATGTAATAATATTAACTAATATTTAAAAAAATTGATTTTGCCTATCTTTGCATATTTTGGTAAATAAAATGCATATTTTACAATTTTTTACTGCATAGAAATCCTAGCCCTAGTCATTACTCATTAGTGGTTTTTTTATTATATATATATATATAATATGTATGATTGAATTTTTGTTTTTGAGTAAAAAGCTTAACAATTTAATACTAGGTATATTATGCTCTTCACATGTTTTTATTCATATTTTATTTAATATTAATATCCAATATTATTTTTAGAAGCTTTTAAAGTTAGAATTTTTAAGAATTATTATTTAAATATTTAAAAATTTTTAGAACAAATGGTTTATTCTTATTGGAATAGACAATAGTTAATAAGTTAATTCCAGAAGTGATACTTCTAAGTTTTCTATGTGTACTTCCAATGGATAAATATTACAAAAATATCTGTTCCTATATCCTATTTACTTTTGAATCTTGTTTAAATTGCATTTATTTCAAAAACTTTGGAACTTTTTTTGGGACAAATGCTTATCAGTTATTGGAATGAATAATTGTGGAATATGAAAATTTGAAATACAACCCCTATAAGTGCTACGTACTATAAACCTATAAAGATCTTTGTAGGTCTATGCTACGCACAGATATATACTAAATAGTAAATACTAATATTAGTATATATCTGTGATGCTACGTACTTACAAATTGCATTAATTTATCCACGGGTTTTCAATTTTTCTTCCATTGAAATCGTAAACTATGCAGCTCTGTCTCTTTCTAACAATGAGCCACATTGATTGGTGGGAGAGGTGGCTTATGGGAGGCGCTGTCCATATCGTTATAGATCAGTTTGTGTTTATTATGTATGACGTCACCCAAATCAGAACCGCGAATAGGTTAGTACCTTGTGCACTTTAATTTATAGTTTGTGGAAGGGGCGTGAGGACCGTTTATCGTTTATGTCATTAAAATAAAAAATACAATTATTGAATTATTTATGTATTTACTATTTAGCATTACCCATGTTTTTGTTTATTACTTTACAGTAATACAGTAATTACTAATCATTAAATTATTTTTCATATTTAGAGATATCATTATCTGATTGTTCGTAATTTGTGTTCTGTTTGGTATTTTTTATATTAATCAATTTATTTATTTTTATTATTCTTTTGATAACTTAAATACAAATTACACAAATTGATTAACAATTATCAATTTTTCATAAAAAATCGTCCATTATCTAGTTTATAGTGCAGTTTATATATCGGTTAATTATTTATAATCCTGTTGGATTTAGTAATGTGACTGTTTTATTCGAAACTATATTTTATGTTTATTTTACATTGAATCTAAATATCTATAAAAATGACTTGGGGTTTTGTTACTTGTGGTCCTAACGAGGCTTTGGTTATATCAGGTAATTCAAATGTTTTTCAATTTGCTGAGTTTTGTTTACCTAATTTAGTTAATTTATTATAATTTATATTGTCTGATATTTTTATTATTTTATTTATTAATATAGTCCATTTAGTGCTTATAGTTATTTTTGTTTGTTTATTTATATTTTATACATCATATTAGTTTAAAATATGTTAATGTACTTCATTTTTTGTAAATAAATCTTTATACTTTTAATTGACCCAGCTCATTTATTTTTACTTATAAGAATTACCTGGGATTTATAATGCAGATCAAAAATGAATATATAATATATTGTTAGTGTTATTGTGTAGTTGTTGTTATGACAGCATAGAGGAGAATGATATGAATCATAAAAAAGGGCATTTTTTAATAAAATATAGTAGTAGCATACTGAATAATTTTGATATCTAAGGCAAACTACCAATTGACCATGCACCCACAGCTTTTAATCTGTATTTTTTTTTATTTTTACTTAATACACATAAATATATAATCTTATTAAAAAAAAATTATGGTATTTAATTCATTACTAGGTACCCACCCAATAACCATTTTGGTCTTAAGGAAATTGCCTTAAAAAAGCCTACTTTGGCTTTACAATTAGTCCACTGGAATACAGGACTTACCGTTATATACCAGTATATACTTAACTATAAATGTTTATGTTATATTCTATTATAACTATAATTTGAGATAATTATTTTTTTTTTTCAAGGATTTTGCTATGGCAAACCAAATTTGGTTCCCGGTGGAAGAGCATTTGTTTGGCCCGTTATACAATATTGCCAGAGGTAAATATATTATTGATGCATATTTTATATATTTATCTTAAGAAAAATATTTTTTGTCATATATTCGTGTCTTATAGGGCAAGTCTTGGATGAAAAGTATGAATGAAATTAGATACTATACAATAAATATATACAGTGAAACCTCGATTATCCGGGGTAATGGCGGGAAGGGGTCATACGGATAAATGAAAACCACGGTTAATCAAGACTTTTTATAATAATGTATTTTTTTATTTAATTATAATTAGAAATTTATACAATAATGTTATACATCTACATTCCATACTTATTTTTAAATTTTCGGAAGAGTGAGCACGATTAATCGCGAACACGGATAATCCAGGTTCTACTGTAGTAATATAGCTAATACAATAACTAATATGAAATTAAATTATCAAGATTTTAATTAAATATAAAAGAAAATGATTAACCTGTCTGCAGCTGAGTTTAATAATATATATTATAAGCAACGGTGTCATATTATCATCCCGCTCTCATTTGGCTTTTTTCTTGATTTTTTATTTTTTATTATTTAAATAGAAATTTATGTTATCAATATTTTTTTCTGTGTTATTTTTAATTTTTCATATAAAATGTTGATTGATGACAGTATATGAAAAATTAATGAAAAGATATTTATCTTCTTGGGGTGACCTACATCATGATGTTATTAATAACTGATAAGCTTTAACATACATAATAAATACATTTTCCGTGTATGTAATTAAAGATATAATATGGTTATAAATTATAATTAACCAGCACCTGTTGGTAAATTCTTGAATTCTTGAATTTACCAACAATTTTTTTGTTAAGTGGTTTGAGAATATTTAAAAATTCATATCCTTCCTTACTATAAAAAATGAATAAAATTGATTCTTACTGAGTAGACAAAGTCTCTGTATTTTTACAGATTTCGGCAGAATTTCACAATTTATTCACATTCCATATAAATACACACTAAACATACATTGTTATAAGTATTATTAATTTATTTTTTCATAGATCTGTTGTGACTTCTGATGCTACTTTAACAATTTATATTACATAAATACTGTGTTATTTTAAAATATTGTTTAAAGTTAAATTATTGCTAATATACACATTTTAATTTGAATAATGTATAAATATGAGAATATATTAGTTAATACATTGCTGATTTTTAATGTATTTACCTAATTTTTAATTTAATATATTGATATGTTTTAATTTTATTGTTGTTATTATGTGCTGATTGCATTATTAATTAATTTTAAATATTTTTAGAATTTGTTTGAACACTATGACGATACAAGTTGATAGTCCCAAGGTATATACTATCCAAGGTGTTCCTTTATCTGTTACTGGTATAGCTCAGGTATAGTATCTTATTGTAAATAATAATAAATACCTATATATTTTATAGATTATAAATTTAGACTATTTTAAGAGGAGGTTGGAGGTCGTCAATATAATAGGAATATTATATAGTTTTATTTTAGTATCTTATTTTTTTTTTAACTTTTTTGTATGTGAAGTATAAATTAACTAGTGTGAGTTGTAATTAAATTCACTATGACAACCAGGTTATATTTTTGGAAATTATTTTTCTTGAATATTTGTATGTTCTCGTATTTATGCATCAATAGTCAATGATAATATACATTAAATTAAAAATGTGTAATTTAGATGTCTAATTTTTTTTCATGTTTATACTATTTATGTCAGGAAAAATAATTTTCTATTTTTTTTTCTAAAAAATGTTTGAAAAGTCTAAATAAATAATAATATTTTAGTTTTGAATTTATTTGTATTGTTAAGTACTTTATTTTATTATTAGTAATATGATTTTTTAAATTCATTTTTACCAAAAACATTACATTTAAAAATGTCATTGTGTATATAAAATATAATAATAATATACATTAAAAGTTTTAATTATCTACAAATAATATTTTGAAATAACAACAAAATAACTAAAATTGTTATTTTTCATTTAATTATTTCGGTACGTCCAAATATGAATTTAAAATGTCTATAAAAAAAATGATATAAATATATTAACTTAATAAAGTAAGATGTTTATTTTAGTATAAATGTACTTAAATTATTAATTACATAAATGTTTAGGTAAAAATACAAGGGCAAAATGAAGAAATGCTTTTAACAGCGTGTGAGCAGTTTTTGGGTAAGCCCAAAGAGGAGATACATGAAATTGCATTGCATACTCTCGAAGGTCATCAACGAGCAATTATGGGCTCTATGACTGTTGAGGTTTGTTTATTTAAAAAATGTCTATTAATCTTATATAAATGGAAATAATGTTTGCAATTATTATTCTAGGAAATTTATAAAGATCGTAAAAAATTTAGTAAACAAGTATTTGAAGTAGCTTCTTCAGATTTAGTTAACATGGGTATAACTGTTGTGTCATATACAATAAAAGATATAAGAGATGAAGAGGTAAGTTGTATTTACTTTTAAATTATTTTTAAATTAATTTAGTAATTTTATTATACTAATTATAGTAGTAGATTTTAAATGTTGTACTTATTGCTTATAATATTTATATTTTGTTATTATCACTCAAGAAAAAAAATATACAGAATGATTCTTTTATCATACAACACTCATTATTTCAAAAAGTATTAATGTTTTTGAAAATATTTTTTTACATAGTTTCAAGTTGTTAAAAAACACTGGTTTTATGAAAAATTTATATTTTTAAATATTTTTTATCCTTATAATTTTTTAAGTTTTTTACTTTTTTGAATGACAACATAGTGTTTTAATTTCATATTCCAAAGCAGAATAATTTTCTGAGTATTTTGATACATAAAATTTGAATTTAGGGTGAGTAGTTTATGAGTTATACTTATTTAAAGTTTAGACAAGCGGAGTAGTGGACAAACATTTTGCGGGGTAACCCCATACCACTCCACTCCGCTCAACTAAACTTTAAATACATATAACTCATAAACTACTCGTCCTAAATTCGATTTTTATGTATCAAAATAGTCAAAAAATTATTCTGCTTTGGAATTTGGAATATGAAATTAAAAATCTATGTTGTCATTCAAAAAAGTAAGAAACTTAACAAATTATAAGGATAAAAAATATTTAAAAATATAATTTTTCAATAAAAATGTTGTTTTTTAAGAATTTGAAACTATTTAAAAAAATATTTTCAAAAACATGAATACTTTTTGAAATATTGAGTGTTTTATGATAAAAGAATCACCCTGTATATACATTTTTATAATTCCGTAGACAAATATTTTTAGTGTATTCAAACTATTTATGTTTGAAATAAATATCAATAAACATTTTTAAACACAGTATAGTATATTTTTGACCACCAATATATTATATTATTTAGTATTTACTATTTATTACTAAGTCTAATTTTAATGCTCTATGAATGACTTGTATACACTATTTTTATTGTGCTCTAATAGTCTAATATTTGTTTTATTCAGTTTAATTCATAATTAATTATTATATTTAGGGTTATCTTAGAGCACTTGGGTTGGCCAGAACTGCGGAAGTTAAACGTGATGCTCGTATAGGAGAAGCAGAAGCAAAAAGAGAAACAACGATTAAAGAAGCTATGGCAGAAGAAGAAAGAATGGCAGCCAAGTAATACTATTTTTATATAATTATAAAATATTTGTATATAGATAGTTCATTAAACATTAAACTGTAAAAACATAATATAATCAATTTCGTTTTACAGGTTGATTAATGATACAGAAATAGCTAAAGCTCAAAGAGATTTTGAACTTAAAAAAGCAGCATATGATGTAGAAATTCAAACAAAGGTATAATATATATTATATCATTATAAATAATATATTATTTTTTTTTATGATGTAAATAAATAAGCCATACTTGATACCTTCATTGTTGCACAGAAAAAGATTGAATTATTTAGTTATATATTATATATTTATATATAAATGTACGAGGTAAATATATTTATTATCGGTATTCGGTTGCTAGTGGTAACCTTATGAAAATTCTGATTAAATAATAATATAATGTATTATGCATCCAGAAAATATTGAAACAGTTAATAGTTTGAATAGGTGTTTAATATTTATAAGCTCATATGAAATTTAAATATTTTAGAAAGCTGAAGCCGAATTGGCTTTTGAACTTCAAGCTGCAAAAACAAAGCAACGCATAAAAGAGGAACAAATGCAAATTGATGTTGTGGAAAGAACACAACAAATTGCTGTCCAAGAACAAGAAATTCAAAGGCGAGAACGTGAGTTAGAAGCTACTGTAAGAAGACCAGCAGAAGCCGAGAAATTCCGGTAATATAATGTTTCCACTTTAAAGTGTTAATTGTGAATTAGAAAGATGGAATTCAAGATTTTTTTTAAAATTATTTTTGGACAGCAAATTTTTGAAAATGTAATGTAGTTTTCTTCTATTGATTAAAATATCAGTACCTACTATCATAGATCATTGAATTAAGAAATTTTTAAAATATTATAAATATTTTAATTTTTAATACAACATTTTTCAGGTCAAAATATTATATAAATGTAAGTTGTATGTAATTACAGTAATTTACAAAATGTTCATTATTTTGTGTAGTATTCAGTAATATTTATATTTTACGAAAGTGAGGCTAGTATTGTTTAAAACTGAAATAAAATTGATTAGTAGGGTTTTTTCAAGTTTTAGGTTTCAATCATAAAGATTTTTATTTTATAAACAAAGTACAAGGAGTGCAAGGCTGAGGACTGAGATTCTTTAGTGTGTCTGTAGTACTTCTCATTTTGACTAAACTCATTGAAACATGTTACATTAATGTTTTACATCCTTATTCTAGTGTTCAAGTTCTTAGGTTGGGTTATATCAGAAGAATTATTTTGTTATTTTCTATAATATATAACAATATAATCCATGCTAATTTAATTTTATGTATAGGTTAGGTTAGGTTTTATTGCTACACTTTTATTTAGCAGAATTAATCTTGTATGGTTAGCTTTAATATTAGAGTACATCAACCTTTAATCAAACTTAAAATTATGAACATTATCTGTTTATTTTGTAAGTTGGATTTTTATTTTATTTTATTGAATTATAATCAAGTTAAGTGTATAAAAAATATTACAATTTAAAAATATTTATGTTTTGTTCATAACATTTTTATAACTTCAAAATGTTGACAATAATAATTGGTGGCTAGGATTAATTAAATATGTCATTAGTTATGGGTATTATTGTTTGTTTATTTAACATATTAGCAATTTAATTTGATATGTTAACTATTCTTTATATATTTTAAATATTATCAATTAATTAAATTACCAATTAAGATGTTTTAAATAACTTATTAATATGGTTTTGTTAATGAAAATAGATTAGAGAAATTAGCTCAAGCAAATAGAACTCGAATTATACTGGAAGCTGAAGCTGAAGCTGAAACACTCAGGCTTAAAGGAGAAGCAGAATCATTTGCTATCCAAGCAAAAGCCAAAGCTGATGCAGAACAAGCAATGAAAAAAGCAGAAGCATGGAGAGAATACAAAAAAGCTGCTATTATTAATATGGTTCTTGAAGCATTACCAAAGGTAATTATGTTTAATTATGAAATCAATTTCACATAAATGTTACCATTATTCTCATTTAGAGTTATATTTATTTTGTATATTTAATTTTAGCTTGCTGCTGAAGTTGCAGCTCCTTTTGAAAATACCAAAAAAGTTACAATGGTGGCCAGTGGTGATGGGGATGTGGGGGCTGTAAGATTGACAAATGAAATTATTCAAATTGTTAATAAAGTGCCTGAAATGGTAACTACTTTAACTGGAGTTAAAATAAATGATGTCATGTAAGTTTTTTGGAATTAAGTAAAATAAAAAATATTAAAATTGTCATTAGTCAAGTGTAAATTATTAATTAAATTTAATAATCCATTTGAGATAGATTTTTTAGACATATCAAAATTTGTATTAAATTACACGTAAATAATATGTTTATGTATGTATATATTCTGTTTATGATATATGATTTAAATTTAAAAATAACATCTTCTGAAAAAATTTAAATCAAATATTAGTTTTGTACTTTTAATTATTTAAATTAAAAACAAAATTATACAATAATTTATTATATTTTTTCAACTTAATTTAAGTATAACCTTAATTATTATATGTATGTTTATTTATTTATTTTATCTTGTAACAGGAATATGTAAGAAAATGGCCTGGAAATTCGATCAATTTAATAGTATTATTGTTTTTTTATGCTTATGACCTTAATTGTCTTCCGATGCTCATAAAGTAAATAACGAATAATATTATTTATCCTTTATAATTAATCATTTGCTGAATGTTTTACATTATGGTATGTAGGTTTACCTTTTATATTCATTTTCCTTCTTTCATTACTATATTTTAATCATCAATCATTAATTATTATTTCTATTATTATTAATTATAAATAATTGTACATTATATATTATTTTTCCAATAAAACATAAAATTAGTTAATTTGCTATAAATAATAAATATGTCTGATGCTTTTTTATTGCTTTTGATGAAACTTAAACAGGTTATGGTATAAAAAGTCTTACAATTTTGTTTTGCTTAAAGTTACTAGTAATACCAGTAAAATTGTACATTTTTATATATTTAAAATAAAAAAAATATCCAAAATTATTGATTGTCTTTTTTATTAAACCATTGTTTTTACCTTTTATTTGTTTTAATTAAGAATGTCGATTTCAAGAGTTATTAATTTATTATTTATCTTATTCTTATCAAATACTTTACTTCATTTTGTATGCTTTACTGGGTTGTCCATACACAGTTGTCAATTTTGTTGGTCACTGATCAATGTGAAAATAATACACATATTTACACATGATTACAGTGACTAAATGTGTTTGGTAGTAAATTATTGGAGAAAAAAGAAATCATATTTTAAAATAAATATTATATTATTTTACTTTATAAGCTTATATCAAGGAAAAATTTATAAAAAAAAATAACAATTTTAATTTGAGTTTTTTATTTTAACATTATAGTAAATTAAATTTACAAATTTCTACTTTGACACTAAATATTTTCATAATTTATCTACTGCTTTATATTTATATATTTTTTAACATAATATTTTAAAACTTAATGTGGCTAATATTAAATTAGTTTTCTATGGTTAGGTAATAATAATATAACTTTTTATAATCAACATATTAATATATAATGTTAAAAGATAAAATCAGTACTTAACTTATTTTGAATAAATACCCCTTTTGTAGTTGCCATCAAAATATTAGATATAGTAATAATTGTAAATCTGTTTCATAAATACATCAGTTTTTATTAGTTAGTATAGAGATTTCTTAAATGTATTAGCATAAAATTATTGAATTATCTGCTGTAATGTTGTTTCAAGTTGCAGAAATTCTCATAGTACAGACAATTTACTACAGTCACTTGTTAGTATTATTAAAACACTGAACTCAATAATATTTTAGAAATACTTTTAAAAAAGTTATTTGTCTTGTAGTATAATAATGTATTAAGAATTTGTTCAGCACAATTTTGAATTTACACTGCTAGCATTTTAATTGACTTGGATATAATTAAATTAATGTATAATACAATAATTGTATTAGGACAATTCGGACAATATGTCGCATTTTATTGTTTCAATAATAAAATAATGATCACACGGCGTCCCGGATAGACAAATTAACTACATGATAATTGAGATTCAATTTTTTGATATATTAATATTCTAATTTTTGATAGTGACTTACAATAACTATTAAGTTATGACTAGTATGAAATAAATTGCGATTTTCTAATGATCAAAACTCTCTTAAAATTTAAAATATAAAAACAAACGAACAACCATAGATAATGTTTTTACTTTTAAGTTGTCAATTATAATTTATAGGTTAATTTAACCTAACATAAATCTAATAACAGAAGATTGGTTGTGCTAAACTTAATTTCACCAATTCACATATTATATAGATTATAGTAAGACCGTGAGACAATATTATATGCGTGCATGATGTTCAACGTCTTATGAATTTTACTATTTCATAATTTATGGACATATGATCATTCAGTGTGACCTATTTACTTTATTCAAGTACACCACTGTCCCGTCCTAGGTATGGATATAAGTCTATGGATTTCAATTTTATACCAATTCTAATTGATATTAAACTTAAATTCATATTTACTTTTACTTATATTTTAAGTTAAATATCAATCTATATTTTTCTGTGAGAGTAGGTACAACTGTGGCTTAGACATAGACTTAACACAATATTATAGTTATATCTATAGGCTAGACTGGCTAGAGCAAATACAAAAATTAAAAACGTTGATAAAGTTTGATTTTGATAATGGTATAATTCTGTTTGTCTGTTTGCTAAACGGCAGATTAAAGGTATGATAATTTTTATTTTTCTGTAGCTTTCGCTGCAACGTGGTACTTAGATTTTTTGATAATACGCTACCTATAGAAGTCTAATATTGTTTGCGAATATGTATATGTAATATGTATCTGCGTGTAGCACTTCTAGGAGCTGCAGCTATTCTGAGCTGAAAACATAGGTTTGTGATTGGAAGCTAATAATCATTTATAGAGTGATACATCAAACATGTTCACCTCCATTGTTTTATTTAAAATATTTTATAAGAAAAATGGGTACTGGTTTGTTATAGCCCCGCCACGGCCGCCAGCATCCATATAACAATAAATACATCGTATAAATTTAAAATAATGAGTTTATTTATTGATATTAATCTAATAATTTATGTGGTTATCAAAACTAAACAATTTAACAATAGTGATTCGTTTGACACCATCTTAAAAGATAAAGCAGAATTTTTGGAATCATAGAAACCATAATTTTTAACATTATAAACATTTTTTAATTTTATCATTGTTTTAAAAGCATCATTATTCTAAGTAGGTATTGTATTATATCAATATATCTATAATCGAATTATTATATTAATATCAATAAATAAACTCATTATTTTATATTTACCTATACGATGTATTTATTGTTATATGGATGGCGGGGCTCTAAAGTTTTTACTCGCCGTGGCAGAGCTATAACAAACCAGTACAGAAAAATGTTATACTTTCAGAAATTCACTTGAAAAGAATCTTATTTCATATTAAACTATTGAAAATAATACTGCTAAAGCTACTTGCCATAGCCTCCATATCTACCAACTCGTTCTAATTTTAATTTTAATATTTTTAGAAAAATTTTTCACTAAAAAATTTGCAGTAAAAACTATCAATCAGATTTTGAATAACTGCATTATTGAAAAAAAGGGGGTGTGCATATATTTTAGTGATCATTCTGTACATGATGGCACCATTTTCATCTCATTCTCTCCTACAAAAAAAAATCCCCATGCAGATATTTATAACAATTTTTATTTAAACATCTTTACAGGAGTAGAATAAAGTAGTGATTATAAATTATATTGTTTTTTATATTTTTATTATATTTAAGGTGTCTATTCCACTATAATCATTTTATTAGAAATGAATACTTAATATTAATATTCAGTGAAATTTATAGAACCATTTAAATTTTATTTAACGTAGATTAATGTATCAAAATGAGACCTGTTTATAACATATTTTTTGAATTATGATCAGTACATACTTTATGTACTGGTTAACATACGTTAATTAAAACATGGTTTATAAAAGAATAACATATTTAAAAATGTTTATTTTTATATTATTATATTATATTTTTAAAGTCATTCAATTTAGATTAAGAATTTACCAGTTTAACAGTTAATATTTATTGAAGCAACGGATATATTACTTAGGTAAAAAAAATATAGGTGTGAATTTGTAAATGAACTTCACAAAAAAATAACAAGTAATTTGATATTTAAAATAGTGTTTTGTAAGAACTTCTTGACCAAGTTATTTTAAAATGTCTGCACTCTGCAATGTTAAATAACTAAAAAACACATTATAACTACGTGCATGATGGGCGCCAACTTTAAATCATTAAAACTCAATTTTTTCTTCAAAGTATTTATTTATAATATTATTTTTAAATTATAACAATGACAATCGTTTAGAGTCTTCGCAAAATCTGCTTAGAATTTTCTATTGCATTATAACGTGTGATATAAGAAATATAATTTAGTTTGAAGTGCAAGGGCACTTTCCCGCCCCCTGCCCTACTATCGCTACGCCTATGACTACGTGGTTTAGAAGCTAAAGTTGAACTTGTAAACACGAATTATAAAGGTTATAACCAGTGCTCGTATAGAGGGGATAGAGTTCCTCTACTGTTTTTTTTATTGCGTACCCCAACTATATTTTTTCACTGGAACGTGGAAACGGCACAAACTTATGTTCAAAATAATTGTTATTAAAATATGGATTTCAATTTAAATTAATTAGGTATATTTTTACGATTTTTAATATCAAAAACAATAATTATTTATTTTGTTAATGTAAGTTGATTATTATTAATTTTTGTATTTTCTACTGTTACATGTAAGACGTAGATATTACTATCAACATATTATATTATATTTTGAATTTTAACATCTATATAACTAAAGAGTGGTATTCAAAATTTAAATGAGGTTTGAAAGGGGGTGTGGAAGGCAAAGCCTCTCACAGGTCTGTGACCTGTGTTAAGTAATTTTGTACTTGGAACGCAGTTTTTAAATCGTTGGATTGAGCTTCTCTATTTAATTTTTCCCAATTCGAGCACTGGTTAATAGTTATAATGAAGTTTATCCTTTTTTCATCCCATTCAATAAATAAATAGATAAATTTTACAATAAACATTATTTTTATTTAAAAGGTAATTTTATTACTGCGTTCATAATCATAACGCAGGAAACCAGGAGACAGTTATCTAAGTGTATAGTGCACACCTGACGTGTATATCGTTAGGTTTATTCGGAGTATAATATAGGACAGGTAGGTGCAAGTTACAAAACGTAGGTATAGATAATATCATATCCTATCTGAGATTATAAACGATCATTCTATCTGGGTGTATATAATAATATGTAGGGAAATATAATGACCTAAATAATGTAGATTTTCATTATAGGTTCAGACGTACCTACAGTGCGAATTCGAAGTTACAATAATTAGTAATTCTGTTTCTGTAAATCAATAGATGGAAGTAAAAACATTTTAGATGAAATTTTGAATGAAATAAGACAGACACACAATTATTTGCTGTGTGTGCATATTAATAAAATATACAAGTGTTGAAGTGTAGGTTAGTAATTATATAATTTGTAATGATTAATTATTAACATCAAAATAAATGATCGTAGCCAATGAATTATATTTTTTCTATTAGTTAATGCATTGCTGTATCAAGTTCAGACAGTTCGATGAAAAAACAAATTAAGACAATGATATAAACATCATAATTTTTCATTATACACTGGTAAGCTGCTGAGTGATCAATGGGAAAGAGCGTTATCAGCCCCTGGACAGCCGTTGACAATCAATTGGGATGCGTCGTGCATGTGAGTGATAATAATTATTAAAGCACGTAGGTGTTATACAATAATAACGGGTCTATAGGTATATATATAGTTGAGTGTTGGATTTAAGGGAATAGGTGACGCAGTGACCGCTTCTTCTTGCTTATTGGTCCGTTTAAAATATTATTTTTATACTTTTATTGATTATATTCTGTTAGGTTAGAATTGTTTCAACTTTAATACAATATTATAGGGTTGAATTATTTATTTAATTTCCAACACTCGAACATAGGGTTTTAGTCGTTACATAATATTGTAGTTTTTATTGTATAAAATAATTTTATTTCAGATTTTTAATGAATCGAAGTATGTAGAATAGTTGTTAATAGTTTTTTGATTATGAATAATAAATACATAATTAGGGAAGAACTATATTGTTGCTATAATGCTACTATTATATAACTCGAGGTTTTTCAAACGTAGGAAAAACTTTAATATATTATAGCCTATAGGTAGTACGTTGTAAGAATTACGAACTAGATCGTTTTTGTATAACCAAGGATTTTTGAAGCTGACAAGAAATATGTTAAATAAAATCAAATGAAATCCAGCTAGGTGTATGCTCACGACTAAAAGTTATAGTAAATAATATTTAGCATGCGTATTTCGTTTAATTGTCGA